>NC_058414.1:48066513-48346916 GCF_002201575.2 Neomonachus schauinslandi | reverse complement strand
GGTTGAGACCTGATTTATGACCTAGGATGTGATCTATTCTGGAGAATGTTCCATGGGCACTAGAGAAGAATGTGTATTCCGTTGCTTTGGGATGGAATGTTCTGAATATGTCTGTAAAGTCCATTTGGTCCAGTGTGTCATTTAAAGTCTTTATTTCCTTGTTGATCTTTTGCTTAGATGATCTGTCCATTTCAGTGAGGGGGGTGTTAAAGTCCCCCACTATTATTGTATTGTTGTCGATGTGTTTCTTTGCTTTTGTTATTAATTGCCTTATATAATTGGCTGCTCCCATGTTAGGGGCATAGATATTTACAATTGTTAGATCTTCTTGTTGGATAGATCCTTTAAGTATGATATAGTGTCCTTCCTCATCTCTTATTACAGTCTTTGGTTTAAAATCTAATTTGTCTGATATAAGGATTGCCACCCCAGCTTTCTTTTGGTGTCCATTAGCATGGTAAATGGTTTTCCACCCCCTCACTTTCAATCTGGGGCTGTCTTTGGGTCGAAAATGAGTCTCTTGCAGACAGCATATCGATGGGTCTTGTTTTTTAATCCAGTCTGATAGCCTGTGTCTTTTGATTGGGGCATTGAGCCCATTTACATTCAGGGTAACTATTGAAAGATAGGAATTTAGTGCCATTGTATTGCCTGTAAGGTGACTGTTACCGTATATTGTCTGTGTTCCTTTCTGGTCTATGTTGCTTTTGGGGTCTCTCTTTGCTTAGAGGACTCCTTTCAAGATTTCCTGTAGGGCTGGTTTTGTGTTTGCAAATTCCTTTAGTTTTTGTTTGTCCTGGAAGCTTTTTATCTCTCCTTCAATTTTCAATGACAGCCTAGCTGGATATAGTATTCTTGGCTGCATATTTTTCTCGTTTAGTGCTCTGAATATATCCTGCCAGTCCTTTCTGGCCTGCCAGGTCTCTGTGGATAGGTCTGTTGCCAATCTAATGTTTCTACCCTTGTAGGTTACATATCTCTTCTCCCGAGCTGCTTTCAGGATATTCTCTTTGTCTATGAGACTCGTAAGTTTTACTATTAGATGTCGGGGTGTTGACCTATTTTTATTGATTTTGAGAGGGGTTCTCTGTGCTTCCTGGATTTTGATGCCTGTTTCCTTCCCCAAATTAGGGCAGTTCTCTGCTATAATTTGCTCCATTATACCTTCTGCCCCTCTCTCTCTTTCTTCTTCTTCTGGGATCCCAATTATTCTAATGTTGTTTCGTCTTATGGTATCGCTTATCTCTCGAATTCTGCCCTCGTGATCCTGTAGTTGTTTATCTCTCTTTTTCTCAGCTTCTTTATTTTCCATCATTTCATCTTCTATATTACTGATTCTCTCTTCTGCCTCATTTATTCTAGCAGTTAGCGCCCCCATTTTTGATTGCACCTCATTAATAGCCTTTTTGATTTCTACTTGGTTGGATTTTAGTTCTTTTACTTCTCCAGAAAGGGTTTCTCTAATAACTTCCATATTTTTTTCAAGCCCAGCTAGTATCTTTAAAGTGATGATTCTGAACTCTAGATCTGACATTGTACTAATGTCCGTATTGAGTAGGTCCCTGGCAGTCGGTACTACCTCTTGTTCTTTTTGTTGAGGTGATTTTTTCCGTCTTGTCATTCTGTGCAGAGGAGAATAGATTAATGAGAGAACAAAATGCTAGCAGAGTAACAACGTCCCCAGAAAATATACTCTAAACAAATCAGAAAAAACCTGAAGCAGTGGGAAAAGAAAAGGAAAGAGAGAAAAAAGAAAAAGAAAAAAAAGAAAAAGATAAAGATAAAAACAAAAACAAACCAAAACAACAACAACAAAAAAACCAGAATGTGATCAAATATGATCAGTGCCACACACTAGATTTGGCGTGTATTTTGGTCTTTTAGAAGAAAGTGCCTCCCAAAATTTTAAAGAAAGAAAAACTTATATATGTACAAAAATAAGGGTTGATATGATGAAGGGATGGAATATGACTGTAAAGATGGAAATTATAAAAAATTTTATAAAAGGAATTGATAAGAAGTTGTTTGAAAAAAGAAAGAAGAGGATTTAAAAAAAGAAAAAAAAGGGAGGATGTGATCAGGCAGGGGAATAGAAAACACCATATACTAGAGATTTAGGGTATATTTTGATCTGTTAGAAGAAACTATCTCAAAATTTTAAAGAGAGAACAACTTATATATATAAGCCAAAAATACGGGTAACTACTATGAAGGGATAGAATATGACTCTAAAAATGAAAAATAAAAATGTTTTTTTTTTTTTTTAAAAAGGATTGATAAGATGTTGGTTGAAAAAGGGAAAAAGAAAAATTCAAAAAGAAAAAAAGACAGTTAAAAAAAAATTAACTTTGAAAGACTACAGAATCATGGTAAAAAAGCCATGAATTCTATGTGCAGTAGTCCCCTAGAGCTGGAGTTCTGCCGTTCTCATTGGTGGGTAAACTTGGTCTTGGCTGGCTGTTCTCGCTGATCTTCTGGGGAGGGGCCTGTTGCCGTGGTTTCCAAACGTCTCTGCCGGAGGCAGAACTGCCCCGCCCTTGCCCCCCTCCCAGCTAAGTAATCTGCTCGGGTTTGCTCTCCGGGGCTTTTGTTCCCTGCGAGCTTTCCGTACAGCTTTGGAGGCGGAGAGTGAAAATGGCGGCCTCCCAATCTCCGCCGTGGAGGAGCCGAGAACTCGGGGCCCCGCTTCTCAGTGAGCCCCCAGAGAAAAGCCATCAGTCACTCCCGTCTCCCCGGTCTCCGGCCACACTCCGTGCTCACCCGGCCTGTGACCGAGTGTTTCTATCTCTGGCACATGACCCGGTGTGGAGTCTCCAAACCCAGCAGATCCCTGCGTTGTGCTCCCGCGCGGCTCCTCCCGGGGGAGGAAGGTGAGTCTCCCCGGGTCTGCCGCTTGTTGGGTCCCTGCTGGAGGAGCAGTGGCCCGACTGTGCCGCGGATCACGGTTTATGGCAACCCCGAGCTGAGAGCCCGCGCCTGGGCTCCGCCTCTGCAGCCGGCTTCCCTGCTCCGATACCTGGGAGCTCTGCCACACTCAGGCACCCCCGGTCTTTCTGTGACCCGTGGGTCCTGAGACCACACTGTCCCGGAGGGTTCCACCCCCCGCTTAGCCACCAGAGTGACGTCCCTCAGCGGAGCAGACTTTTAAAAGTTCCGATTTTGTGCTCCGTGGCTCTATCACTTGCCAGAAGTGGCCGACGGAGGCCCCTCCCCCGCTGTCTATCCTCCCGAATATCGCCTCAGATTCACTTCTCCGCACGTCCTACCTTCCAGAAAGTGGACGCTTTTCTGATGAGAGAGTTGTTGCTCTTCTTTTCTTCGATCTCCTGCTGAGTTTGTAGGTGTTCAGAATGGTTTGATCCCTATCCAGCTGAATTCCTGAGACCAGACGAAATCCAGGTCTCCTACTCCTCCGCCATCTTGCTCCGCCCCCTGAAATCTTTTTTTAACTGCAGAGTTCCTCCAAAAGATTTTATGTTTTGCCTTTTTGACCTTACATTTCATGTTAGTCTTGGGTTTCAGTTAAATCTGGGCTTTCTGCTCATGCTTATGTGTTGGAGACTGATGGGAGTTGGTAGGTTTCATAAGTGGAGCTTTTTGACTTTGAGTTTCATTGTAACATGACTGAGATGGACTGTATTTGGGGACCTCTGACAATAGTATACTTAAGAGTTTCTGCCTGGGAGGAATATTGTTTGGCATTCTTTTGGGCTGCAAGTTTAGGGGGGCAGAGGGTTCTTAGAATCAGTGTGTGTATGTTATGTGATCAGGGATATCACTATGATTCCCATGCTGGATAATAAAGATAAAAATTTTCAGCCATTACACACTGAATTGACTTTCTTGATTTAAAATCTACCATTGTCCTAGTTGTTTTCTATTTGTTCCATATGTTCTGTTTTTCTCTTTGCCTACCTTTGTATTAATTTCTCATTGTTTAATGATTCTGTCTTACCATTATTGATTTATTTTTAACTTAAAAATGTTTAGTGTATGCCTTGAGTGTAGAAAGTACATGTAGTCACAGGCACCTTCAAATAGTAATATACTGTTCATGAGCTCGTAGTAGTAGGTTACTGAAGCAGAGCCTGCAAGATATAAACACTCCTGTTGAGTATTTGACTCCCAGAGGTTCTGTATTCTCATAGTCACCTCCACTCAGTACTTAGCAGTGTGTTGAGATTATCCGTTTATTTCTTCTTACCTGCTTGTATGACATCTGCTGTCTCTTGTGGTTGTGCTGTACCGTAGGTGAGCTGGTGATGGTATCCTCTCTGTCCTTGGGGGAGGCATGCCTTTTCTTAGATTTAAGGCTACTTGGTCATCTTGTGACCTCAGCTATGGTGGGTACAAGAAAAAGTTATGCTTTTGTAGTTTATGTGATTTTTCTTCAGAACTAAACATTATTTTTTCCAGCTTTCCATATCTTATACAAAAGTAGAAGTCATCATCAGTGTTATTGAGAAATGCAGAAATTCAGAATTTAACAGGTTATTAAGCATGTATTTTTTTTGAACTTCCTGCAAAAGTAAAATTTTTGTTGCAGAAATGACCAAAACCCCCCATAAATAGTTGTAATAGTAGTCTATACAACAAATGACAAATTCAGGCTACTCGTTCTGCCAAGATTGCTCAGCCTGTTTCCAGTATATATTCCATATATACCGGACCCAGAGTTTTCTGTGTTTCCCATTGGCTCTAGTGACTGGTATCCTAAAGACATCATACACTTTGTAGGCTGCTGCCATCTTGCCTGGTACAACATGTGATTGTCAGGAGTAGAGCATCAAGTAATTCTCTTTTCACCACCTAAGATAGGAGGGTGGTACCTGTTCTTGTGGTCTCCTCTCAACATGTACTTAGTGAGCACCTTTAAGGCTTTCCACAAATGTGTTAAATATCTTGCCTCTGAAAAGAGTAGGAAGAGGGCTATTGCTGGTCATCTTTGGGATTTGACCATGTGTTAAAGAGAGCATTCTGTTGACTGTATATAGATCTCAAATACTGCTAAATGAGTATGTACAAATGCGGGAAGTACAAAGAAGAGGCTTAACATTTGTCTTACTTGAATATAACTAATGTTGATAATGCTTTTTAAAAAATTACAATGTCTAAGAAATATGTTAAGTAGCATATCATAAAAGAAGATTTAAGCTGAGAGACCATTCTGGTCAATTTGGGACTATGTACATTTGGTGGTTCTATTTTCTTGTCCATTACCTTAACATACCATTATAGTTAGAATTTTGAAATCTCTAGTACAGCAAAACAGCCCTGGAAATGGGTGCTAAATGTTGTACTGATATTTGTGGCCTTTCTGCAGCCTTCCTTACCTGGGGATGTTTGTTCTAAAACATAAATCTATCAGATGTCTGAAACTTCTCTGTATGCCACCTTTTGCCCTACAGGTATACCTTTCTCCTACAATTTTGTTCAGTCTTTAGAATGAGATCAGAGATCATTTGCTTTGAAAGGCCTTTATAATGCCTTCACACAGAATTAAGTGTTTTATCTCCTGGTCTACTTGTAGATATTCTAGTGTTGCATCTATCATAGTCTGTTGCAAAATATTTGTTCAAAATCAGCTTCTTCTTTAAGATATGAGTCCTTGGGGAGCCTGGGTGGCTCAGTCAGTTAAGCGACTGCCAAAGGCAGTCATGATCTCAGTCATGGTCAGGTCATGATCTTGGGGTCCTGGGATCCAGCTGAGCCCCACATTGGGCTCCCTGCTCAGCAGAGTCTACTTCTCCCTCTCCCTCTGCCCATCCCCACCACTTGTGATTTCTTCATCTCTTTCTCTCTAATAAGTAAATAAAATCTTAAAAAAAATTTAAAAAAAAAGATTTGATTTCCTTGAGGACCTAATACACATCGCATTTATCTTTTAAATGCTGCTCCTTAATATAGAGCTTGGATATGATCAGGACACAGTATTTTTCAGCTGAATTGTATTGGTCATTTTAATGGTTTTGCTAAAAATCCTTAAAAATGTTGCTTGTACTTTATTAAATCTATGAGAGGCCTTTCCATTTTTTTTTTTTTTTAAGATTTATTTATTAGAGCGTGCAAGCAAGTGGGGAGAGGGCCATGGGGAGAGAATCTCAAGCTGATTCCCAGCTGAGCATGGATCCTGATGCGGGACTTGATTTCATGAGCCTGAGATCAAGACCTGAGCTGAAACGGAGAGCAGGAGGCTAAACTGACTGAGTCACCCAGGTGCCCCAGGCTCTCCTTTTTTGTCTAATAACAGAATACTGAACTGTTTTCATGTTCAAAATCAAAATATAAATTTTTAAGACATATTGACAAGTAAAATATTAAAATGAACAAAAGCTATGATTTGCAAATATTTTAATATAAATATAGCATAGGGGTTGGAGTTGGATGAATACATATATTTGTTAGATAAAATCCTGATACAAAAAAACTTCAGCCATACTTTCAGGCATTTTAGAAACATGTTTGGAAAAGTAGCTTATAATAAAAAAAAAAGTAGTCTATTTATTTGACTCCTGAAACTATTGAGGAAGTTCAAAACTTAAGATTGCAACTTACCTACTTCCTGTATCTTTTGACATTTAGGGCATAGGGACAATTATTATGGAACTTGATGAATCAGTACCTAATCAAAGATTTTTTTAGTTCTCTAGGCCCTTTTATATATTGATTATGAAATAAAACAAAGTTTTACTTAAAAATATATTTGAACTTTTTTTTCTACCCAGTGTAGTGACTATGACTTGGAATTTGGAACTGAGTGTTTGCAGTTGGCTCTAAAATATGGTCACATTAATGCCAAACTTGTGGAAGGATCACCTGACCTCTGGAAGGTAAGGAAGTTTGCATTTTGCTCTGGATCTTGGCTGTGTTTATAGGTCATTCCTAAGACACATTCTGCAAGTATAAACACTTTCCAGGTGCTTAAGAATATGGAGAGGTAGTATAAAAATGCTTGGTTTCATACTCATTAAGTATTTTGAGGTATAAAGGTATGTATGTATGTATGTATACATTAAAGGCATTAAGAGTTTTACTGGGTTTCCTGAGCATCAAAGTATGTATCATTTCTATTTCTTGGTTTGCAGAAAATTCACTTTGAGATAATTTATTCAAACAAATTCCATTTTAGCTGATAAAATGGTTTTATTCAATTTTTTTCTTCCCTCTCTATATAGTCTTACATTCAGTTTCCTTAAACTCCACTGGACTGAGGATGAAACTCAGCTTTCCACAGTAGCAATATTTCCTTCCAGGCCCTGGAGGGTGGTAGCTCCAACTTAACTGGGTTCAAGAAATATCTGCCATAGTTCTGACTTAGTGGGATGGGTGACTGGACCCACTTGGTGGCCCCAATGAGGAGTTAGACTCTTGAATATAGTAAGGTTTGACTCCTAATGACCAACTTCTTTGTTTTCGAGGGAGTGAAGTAATTAGAGCTGGAGTGTTTCAGTGTGGCTTTCCTTTGTTTTGAAGGTAGAGATGTATTGAATTGAACAGTGTTTTCTGAAAGAGGGTAGGGTAGTTTTATTTTCTGAAGTATTGCTGCTTTTGAAATACGGGATGAAACATATATTTCATATATAGAGAGAGAGCTTGGATATATATATATGTTTATATATATATTTATTTAAAGATTTCATTTATTTATTTGACAGAGAGCAGGAAAGCAGGGGGAGCAGGAGAGGGAGAAGCAGGCTCCCCACTGAGCAGGGAGCCCGATGTGGGGCTCAATCCCAGGACCCCGGGATCATGACTTGAACCAAAGGCAGACGCTTAACCAACTGAGCCACCCAGGTGCCCCAAGGGATGAAATCTTTATAAAGCATCCACCTAAATCTGATAAGGAAAGATTCATCCTAACTCTAAGATGATATGAACTCAAAAGCATATTTCCTCATTGACTTAAAAATAAAACAGAAAGCCCTATGAGTTCATTAAGTATTCTGTACAGTAATCTGATAGGCCTTGCCCTATGCTAAGATTGTCTCATACATACTTAAAATGACTGAAATTACAAAATTACAAAATATTGGTATGTCTGGATTATTGCCTTACACAATATTATTCTTTTAAGGATATCCGAATGTCTTCAACCCAGCAGGCAAACATTTTATTCATTTTGTGTATCCTTTTCTGTCTGTGGCTCAGATGGTAGTAAACATATTGTGAGGACTATGTTGTTTACCAATTAGGTGTTTTGTTACACATCCTGACACTCATCTCTGTACAACGCCTTTTGGCTGTGGGCTAGACTTAATTTGCTGGCAACGGGAGATGAAAGTGGAAACTCACAGACAAGTTTTATTGCTGCTCACATGTTCATTTAATACTCTCTGGCCTCATTTTTGATGTTGTAGGGTGTGTGGTGATCTTTTTCTGTGGGTGTTCAGAGCCTATTTGAAACTTGTCAAGCCCTCTGAGATGTGCAGAGAGGAAAGTAACAGATTGCTCTTGAAATTTTCCACTTGTTCCTCACAAATTTATTTCAATTTTGTTTTAGATTTTTTTTTTTTTAATCTTCTATTTCACTGCTTTCTCCAGCAACACAGTATTAGTATTAGTTCTCACGTCTTGGTGCTCTGCTTCCCTTTCATGGGAACCAACTGTAAGTGCACTAAGTCAGGGATTGGCTTTCCCAGGACTTCTCCTCCTTTACAATGTTTGAATAATGGGACCTTGGATTTTAAAAGGGCATAGAATGCAATGGATTGGGCAGAAAGTCTTTCAAATGGCAGATAGGAGTTCTTTTCTGGTACCATATTTCTTCTGATAATTGAGGTGAAATGATTTTGAGTGCAAGTATTACAGTTTTAGGGTCCTTGTTTCCTCTTTCTGCCTCCTGTCTCTCATCATCTTCTCCCACCCCCCTTTTTTCTTCCTTCTGATACTTCCCTAGCTGTTGGTATAGCCCTCTAAAGCTTCTTGATGACATTGTATGAATTGTCTTCAGTATAGGCTCGTCATTTAATTTTGTGGTCTTGGCATTTTGTAAGGATAAAAGTTACTCGGTTTCTGTTTAAACCAAAGCAGTAATGTATACTTAGAAATTAGTGTTCTAATTCTATACTAACACCAAAAGTGCTACCATTTTTAAAAATTTGGATCTGAAAAAAGATTTAGTACACTGAAGCTAAAACCAGTACTGGACTCAGGTAGCTGAGCCAACTACATGGCTCATGATTCATAAATCTTGAAACGGTGAAAAATGCATTTCAGGAGGCATTTTACTACCATAAAAAGTAGGGCAAGGATGATTCTGAAACACAGATCCAGGATACCTTCTCCTACCCCTCAGAAATCAGGGAGTTCACCCCCACAGTGGTATGAGGAATGACTAGAAATGTCTCATGCCTGCATGTGGGACTATTTGAACTGCCACCAGAAATCTGGGAGGGTTATTTTGTATTTTACATACTTTTTTTAGAAGTAAAGCAAGAAATAAATGTTCAGAGTTATGCCATACCTCATGCAGTGGCTCCTTTGGGGCCTGGAGGAAACATTAATTGTTTAAAATCACCATGCAGGGTAGAGGACAACCCCCACTCCTCATGACAAAGACTAACCAATCATGGAAGAGAATAGGACTGATTTCTGGGATAGGAATTGGCTCTCATGCTTTCCCTGAAGGGTAGTGCCTTGCCAGACCTTGCCAGACACACTGTTATTTGACAAAATTTGACCCAGTGGACATAAAAACTTCCATTCCTTTAATTTATAATTGTACCATATTTTTGTCCCAATATACTTAAATACTTGCTCACTTTCTACACTATACAGAACTAATTGAACAGGCTTTTTGTTTCTAAATTTACAACTATCCTTAAGGCATAAAAGATTATAACCAGGAATTGAAGAAATTAAACTGTTCATTGTCTAAAAATACTTGTTTAGGAGGAGTTTCTGAAGTGTTTGAAATCATCCCATATTCCTGACTTTTCAGGAATCCTTTTGATGGGAACTACTTTTTTTTTTTTTCTTTTTCAGATCACGTGTTATGGCATCTTTGTTTAAAAACAAAAACAGGGATGCCTGGGTGGCTAAGTCAGTTAAGTGTCTGCCTTTGAGTCTTGGGATTGAGTCCTGCATCGGGCTCCCTGCTCAGCGGGGAGCCTGCTTCTCCTTCTGTCTGTCACTCCCCCTGCTTGTGCATGCTCTCTCTCTCTGACAAATAAATAAAATCTTAAAAAAAACAAAAACAAAATAACCTCCCTTCCTTTAAATCTCAAAAATACAGTGTGGTAACATTGTTTCTTTTAAGAGATTTTCATCTAGTCTAGAGGAAAGAGATATTTTCTAGATAGACCTAATTGATGAAATGGAAATAAAACAGATACATCCCCAAATCTAAATTTGTGTCTAATAAACATACTATATTTTGTAAAATTTAATTTTTTCTGACTTCTAATTATTAGAGCTACATACTCATTTTCTTACGAGTTAAAAGATAGGAAAAATGGGGACTAAGTGTTGTCTGATTCACGTAAGATGGTGGCCAACTGAAGGAGGCTCTGAAAAGTCTGTTACTATATTGTCAACACAGAGTGACACAGGTAGGTGTGATAGTGTGTGGAACCCACCTTGAGGCAGCTGAGGGAGGCCTGGCCTCAGAGTCAGAAACTCAGAGTTTCTGACTTTCAGGTTTCTCTTGTATTGAATATTATTTTCTTTTAGTTGCACACTTGACTCAGATGAACTATTACACAGGAGCACAAAGAAAAGAGACAAAAATTGAGCTTAACTAGGTGAGGGGCAAATGTGGGGCCCTGAGCATTTGTCTTGAGGTGGCTTCTGAGCCTCTACTGAGCAATATGAAAATAAGTGAGTCAGAGGATGGAGGGCTCTCTTCCATCACTAAAGGGTTGAATTTTTTTTTTAAGTTAACAAATTTTCATAACGTATTGTGCAAGGTCCAAGGAAAACTACAGATCATACTGACAGAAGGAAATCAACTTCGAACTGATTTAATAAACTTTTGAAAATTAAGAAAAATAAGGAAAGGGCAGCCCATATAACTGTAAAAGTTTGACAGAAAAAGTGTAACTCATCAGTTCAGAATTGCAACATTTTCCAGTACTGTTCCCTTTGAAGTACGTTAACTGTTTCAATTAGGAAAAAAAAATAAAGCTATTTTTAAACGCAGTACTTTAACAGTTTGTGAGAAACATTTTGTACTTAATTTTTCTTAGATCCGTGTTTGGTGAGAAGTGGGTTGAAGTATTAAATAAGGCTTTATGTGGAAGATATTAGTAAACAATAAAAAAAAAGCTTTAATCTGTGTGTAATAGGTATCCACAACCTACAAGAAAAAGTAGACAAAAGGAAATTTAGTAGTCTTTCCTGATTATACAGTTAATCATAATAGTGGAGAAAGGACCTTTAGCTGATTCTAATAGGTAACTTAACCAAGAGTGATTGCAATGTAAAACTGTTTAGTCTTGCAGGAATGCTAGAAAAGGGATTTTAGGAGTTGAGACCAATTTTTCCTTAACTTAAAAAAATTCGTCATTAAGATATCTTTGGGCATAGAAAGTAGAAGTTACTTTTCCAGTTGCTCTATTGTGATTTTGAATGCAGTTTCATTCCTCAAAGCCAAAAGGAATACAAAATGAATAACGGTAATTAGGCCTCTTCCCATTTCAGTTCTGAGTTTACCCTATACAGCAGAAAATTATTAAAGAAAAACACTATTTTCTCATTTGAATTACAAGTATTGAAGCCTGATTTTGGTGATCTAGTTAACTTTGGGTTTTTGAGCAAAAAGAAGAAAATCTTTGATGGAATTTTTACAGGAAGATTTTTCTACGAAAATACTGTTTCCACAGGTTAAGGAATTTTACTTATTCTTTTCATTGCTCTCTCCCCAAAACTTAGAACAGGACCTAGAACAGAGTAGTTATTTCATAAATATGTTTTGAATGAATGAATGAGATCAGTATATTGTTTAATTTGGTGAAATACATAGCATGGACCTTTCAATGTCTGTTTTCTATTTTCTGTCCAGATACTGGAATTTCACTGTGGATCAGTAACTATAGTACTAGTTTTGGTTGGCATATACTTGTTTTGTCAGTCATATAACAATGTCATATGTGACTTCAATAGTTTAGTTGAAGGCTCAAGCAATTTTCTATCTATTTTTTTTTTTTTAAGATTTATTTATTAGAGCACGGGAGTGGGGAGGGGCAGAGGGAGAGAGAGATCGAGAGAGAGAGTCTCAAGCAGACTCTGCCCTGAGGGCAGAGCCCAACGGGGGCGTAGGCGGCAGCTTGATCTCATGACCCTGATATCATGACCTGAGCCAAAACCAAGAGTCAGATGCTTAACTGACTGAGCCACCCAGGCACCCCAATTTTCTGTCTGTCTTACATGTTAGGTATTACTTGAATTGTCGATTGTAGGGTGATGTTTTGCACCAGCCAGGATAAAGGCATAGCAGGGGAATCTAATTTTGGGTAGAAGTGCCCTGAGCAACTTGAGCCAAACAAAGTTTTTGTATAAGTCTAGTTATGAGATAGTCTGAAGGGGAAAAAATATGAATTATAGGCACAGAAATGTACTCACTTGGTAAGTACTTTTCAAAGTGGGTTTTTAGACCACTTTCATCATAATCATCTTGGCACTTTAATGATGAACCAACTCCTAAACTTATAGTACTTATTAATACAATGCATTATTTTTTAGGTTTTTCAGTTCTGACATAAGAACTGATTCTGCATTGCCAAACACCTGACATATTCTGTACTTGAGCTCACAGGATATGTTGTGGGAAATATCTGCCCTAGGACTATGTCAGGTTACAATTAGAAGGAGGATGCATGATCTTCATGAAAGATAATGATTGTTCTTATGTACATGAAGGTATCCTCTAGTCCCTGTCGGATCCATGTATTAATAAAAAACTTGAAAGGTGAACCTTATCTACATAAAGATATCTACTTCCTTCAATTGAGAAGGAAGTCCCTCTTGATGTGCATTAATCTTTGAGAATTACCTTATTTTAACTAAGAATGCAATTTAGTGATTTTTGTTACACATACTTTTCCTTCCTTACAACATAAAACTTTACTATTAAACAGTAATAACCAGTAGTACTAGTACTTTTATTTAAACACTACCACATTATCTGTGAAATAATACTTATATTAATAAGAGTTTGATAACCACGGCCACATAATATCTCAATTTATGATCCCAAAACCAGTATTCAGCAATTTGCAGAAATAAAATGTATCTGAACTTGCTAATGTTGTTATAATTTAGAAATTGTCAGTACTATGTGTTTATAGTTTCTCCAAAATAAATCATTTCCTTTGGGGCATAATTTTATTGCTCTCACATTCCTTCCTACTCTGTTAAGTCTAATGAGGTTTGTTTGTCCTTTAGGTGACCTACAAACGAGATCTGTATGCAGCGGAATCGATTATTAAGGGTATGTTTGGCCTTGTGACTGTCAGTTCCTGTGTTTCAAAAATGTAAGCCAGTTCAGAATTTCTCATGACATTTTAAATCCCAGAATTCTCAGAAGTATAAATGTCTGCAGGCCACAGAGGTCTGTGATTTGTGTTTTTTTTTTTTTGAAAATAATTACATTTTGTGTTTGCTGCTTGTGAAATGTCACTTATTACTTATGTCACATTGGTTTTAATTTTTATAAAGGAAATAATTTATGAAAAGTATGGGACACTGACACTATTAGAAGTAAAAACCGATTTTAAGAGGCCTTGTCACCCACCCCCCACCCCCATAACACTGCCATATCAGTACATGATATAGCATCTTTCATATGAAGGTATTTTTCCCCCATATATAGAAATAAGACTAGACGATGTGTTAAATTCCTTTTCAATCTTGACAATGATTGCAATTTTGTTTTGTAGTTTAGATACTGCATGTGTAATAACCCCTTTATCATTGTTTTCCATCTTTAGGCCTCACAGCTACACAGAGGTAGCTTATGTAATAATCAACAAATATTTGTCATTGTGCTTAACACTGTACTAGGAATGTAATGATGATGCACAGGGGACATTGATTGCCTATTTTTGCAGCCTCCGTCATTTCAATCAGGGTTTCTGAACCTCAGCACCCTTGGTATTTTAGTCTAGGTAATTCTTTGTTACAGAGACTGTTTTGTCCATTGTACATTGTTGAGCAGTGTGCCTGGCCTATATTCACTAGATGCCAGAAACACTGGTCCCTCCCTCCCTCCGTCCCCATTGATGTGACATCAGAAACACTGTTAAAACTTGTGGTCCTGGCAAAAATTACAGCGTCGATCCTGAACCAAGTATGGGGCTTCACAATCTGTTACTGACACCTTTGAAATAGATGAAGGGTAGATCTGTGTGCTCAGGTTTTGACTGAGAGGTGAACTTGGAATTCAGACTTGGAAGTTGAAGAAAATGTTGAGTCTGAACTCTGAATGCATCAATTTGTTAAATAGGTTTCCCCCCAAAGTTTGAATAATCAATTGGCTTCACATTCACAAAACAAATCTTTTCTCTGGTCATGACATTGTATATTTGTAGTCTATCCTCAAGGTTTTTGTCCTTCAAGAATATTGTGTTGCAAACCATTAATGTACCATAATTTATACATTTGTGTATCCGTGCATGTAAACAGATGATCTATAGCTATAAATCAAAATGTTGGCATGTATTTACACATCAGCCAGGCATTGTGTAAACATGACTGTGGAGAAGTTGGCTAAACCATGATGTGGTTGGTTACGTTCTCAGCAGAAGGAAATAGAAAACTAGTCTGGTTTCCATACACAGTCATACCTTTGTTACCTAGGTACAATGGACAAGACCTATTTTGTGAGTAGTTGGTAAGGGCTCCTACTGAGAATTGCGCACATTATATTTGCCTACAATTTATCAGAGCAGGCTTCTTATAAAGTAAAAGCCTGCATTTTAACTGTACTTGTAATGACTATAGTTTTGGAAATTGTATACAGAGAGGGAACTGTTTTTCTTCTGTAACATGTTTTAGTGTGCTATTTTTATTTTTAAGCATTTAAAAAGTATTCTTTTGTTATCAGGGAAAGTAATCTGACTGGATATAAATGGCTGATCAGTCATCTCCAAAAATTTCCTTATGCTCTAGGGTTTGCACTTCTAATAACTTCCCAGGAGATTGTGATGTTGATCATATTCTTGGAGGGCCACTCCTCTGGGGCCTTCCCACTCTCAATGTGGGCCTCTAGATAAACAGCATGGTGATTACCTGAGAGCCTGAATGCAGGATGTGTGGCTCCACCACATTAAATCAGAATATGCATTTTAGGCAAAACTCTGGCTGATGAGTTTGTATGTTAAATTTTGGAAACATTCCTCTAGGCTGTTCTTCAGTATTTCACAGCTCCTTTCTTTTTAGATAATATTTTTATTGCATTAAGGACTCTTACTGTGCTTTATCAGCTCCAAATGCTTGTTTGCTTACCTGGGATTGCTACCTGCCTCTGTGATGTGCACTAATGCTATCTCTGAGGCCTGATAGAAACAACACTAGGCATAGGCAAATGAACACCCTTGGATTTTTTAAAAATTAAATTACAAAATAAAATATATATAGCAGATTGTCTGAGCTAGGTATTTACCAGTTTGCCTGTTCCTAGTAAATGTTCAAAGTATTTTTCTAGGCACTACTGTAACACAGTATTTATTGGGTACTTACTTTGTGTCAGACATTGTGTTATATGTATCATCTCGTGCTTCTCCAAGAACTTAATGATGTTGGTCATGTCACCGTGTCCATATTATTGGATCATCAAGGGTTCTAAGCAATTACTGATTTAAGAAGGATAGAAAATAAATTTTTAACTACAAGTTTCTGTCTTTGGTAGTTACCTCTTTTTACAGCTATTACCTCTTTTTTTCCTTAAGCAGAGATTGTTTAGATTGCCTTCTCTGAAATCCTTGACCTATATATGTTTTGAAATTCAGAATATTTATATTTTCAGAAGTTAATGCAGTACATAACATATTAAGTCACATCACCAGTGGGATTAAGGACCTTGCAACGTAATGAAAATTATAATGCATGAATGTTTACATTCAGTACAGGAATAAAGACTGTAGAACCTCTAGTCCAAGTTCAGGTCTGATTTTACCACCAAATTTATATATGAAAACAATTATTAAATTTTCTATTTGGATTTCAACGTTGCCCATTAACTTGGTGTGAACCTCTTTTAGATTGATTCAGTGAACTTGAGATGATGTCGTCTTGCTCTTTCTTTTGTTTTTATTTTTTGTAGTATCTAACATTGAGTTTAATGGAATGTAGTTGTGTGTTGTAGGGTACAGCTACATTTTTTTCCTTAGAGTTGAAAAAAATTTAAATTATGGGGAGAGGTGGCTCTTTTCTCTCGCGACACCACTTTACCTGCTCCTAAGAGACTCATATTGTGACCCAATGTACCTATTCTTATATAAACTTTTTTCTCAGAGATGATATAAAATTGGGTATATATACTTTTGTCAAAGTTTAAAACCAGGATTGGGAGCCCATGGCATTCATGCCAGTTGTTTTATTTATTTAAAATTTTTTTTTTTTTTTTTAGTTTTCTTCAGACAATTATTTTTGTTTTAATTTTATTATTTTATGTTAGTCACCATACAATACATCATTAGTTTTTGATGTAGTATTCCACGATCCATTGTTTTCGTATAACACCCAGCGCTCCATGCTAATACCCATCACCAGGCTAGCCCATCCCCCCACCCCCTCCCCTCTAGAACCCTCAGTTTGTTTCTCAGAGTCCATAGTCTCTCATGTTCATCTCCCCCTCCGATTCTTCCCCCCTTCATTTTTCCCTTCCTTGTCCTAATGTCCTCCATGCTATTCCTTATGTTCCACAAATAAGTGAAACCATATGATAATTGACTTTCTCTGCTTGACTTATTTCACTTAGCATAATCTCCTCCAGTCCCATCCATGTTGTTGTAAAAGTTGGGTATTCATCCTTTCTAATGGCTGAGTAATATTCCATTGTATATATGGACCACATCTTCTTTATCCATTTGTCTGTTGAAGGGCATCTCGGCTCTTTCCACAGTTTGGCTGTTGCGGACATTGCTGCTATGAACATTGGGGTGCATATGGCCCTCCTTTTCACTACATCTGTGTCTTTGGGGTAAATACCCAGGAGTGCAATTGCTGGGTCATAGGGTAGCTCTATTTTTAATTTTTTGAGGCACCTCCACACTGTTTTCCAAAGTGGCTGTACCAACTTGCATTCCCATCAACAGTGTAAGAGGGTCCCCTTTCTCCACAACCTCTCCAACATTTGTTGTTTCTTTCCCTGTCCATTTTTGCCATTCTAACTGGTATAAGGTGGTATCTCAATGTGGTTTTGATTTGAATTTCCCTGATATGCCAGTTGTTTTAAATAGGTTACCCTCATCTTTTTACTATAATGTTGTAACAGACATAATACAACTCTCATTTTGAAGATGGGTAAACTGTGGTTTAGATTCATTACTTTTCTCTTGGTCCTACAGTAAGAGCAAGATGCACAATTTAAACCCAGGTCTCTCTTGTCTTGAAGCCTGACTTCACTCTGGGACATGGCCGCTTGGCACCTCTGAGTCATAAGCTACTCAAGTTGACTGCTGTACTGGGTGCTAGACTCATTAGTGCTCTTCTAGTCAGTACAGCCAATGGTTGGTGAAGTTCAGCCTACCCAGCTCTGATTCTGTTGGCTTAAAACTCTCTCTCCATCTGGCCTGCTGAAGAGTGAGCACACAGTTGTGACCGGATGTATTCTTTTACGGTGCTGTGCTAACCACATGGTATAATCTTCTAGAGAGTGTGGGAGAAACATAACTGACCTCGCAGATTTCTGGACATGCCCAGAGAATGAGCAACAATTAAAACTCAAAATCATAGATTCAGAATGATGGGTTGGCTACTGTTTAGTTTTCTTCTTTGTTAATTCTGGTAGTTAAAGGCTTATCCAGCCATAGCAGTTTTTCCTTTACCAGGATAAAGCTTCTTTTCATCCTGTGATCTGAGTGCTTCATATTCTGTAAGTGGTCCTTTCTGAGTTGCTTTTTCACTTGAATGCCAAGTAGTGCTGGTCAACAAATTTTATTCTCATGAAAGTATTTTCTTGTTTCGATATTTTAAGACTCTACAAAGCATATCCTTGATAAATGTCTTGCATGTGCCTTTTGTTCCGCAAATTTACTTGTCACTGGAACGGCATGTATGTTTGATGAATCTTAATGTTCGTTCAAGTCCGTATCTTTTGTTTAGTATGGGAATTTTGATGTAACTAACTTTAGGCACGCTTTTGACTAAAGTCCCCAAGTTGTGGTATCCAGCAAGTGTCAAAATCTGACTTCTCTTTTCGTGTTTTTGTTTTTTATTTTATTTTGTTTTTATTTTTTTAAAGATTTTATTTATTTATTTATTTATTTATTTATTTATTTATGAGAGACAGAGAGAGAGCGAGAGAGGCAGAAGGAGAAGCAGGCTCCCCAAGGAGCAGGGAGCCTGATGTGGGACCCAATCCCAGGACCCCGGGATCATGACCTGAGCCGAAGGCAGATGCTTAACCATCTGAGCCACCCAGGTGTCCCTCTTTTCGTGTTTTTAGATAAGTCTTATTTTGAAGCTGAATTTATTTTAGCATCAGTATATTTATATGGATTTCCATCTATAGTGAAGTATTTGATAATAGGAAATGTGTATATAAAGTAGTCTTATATTCACACAGTTGTCTGCATTGGAAAAGGTACAGTTAATCGCAAATTAACTATGAGGTAAAACAAAGCATTTTTTTTTTTAAGTTTCAAATTCCATTTAACTTACAGTGTAATATTAGTTTCAGGTGTACAATAGAGGGATTCAACACTTCCATATATCATCTGGTGCTCATCACAAGTGTGCTCCTTAATCCTTATCATTTATTTCACCTATTCCTCCATCCCCCTCCCTGCTAGTAACCACGGTTCTCTATAATTAAAAGTCTGTTTCTTGGTTTATCTCAAACTTTTTGCCTTTGTTCATCTGTTTTGGTTCTTAAATTCCACATATGAGTGAAATCATATGGTATTTGTCTTTCTCTGTCTTATTTCAATTAGCATTATACTGTCTAGCTCCATCCACGTCCTTGCAAATGGCAAGATTTCATTCTTTTTACAGCTAAGTAACATTCTATTGTATATATACTACATCTTTATTCATTCATCAATGGATGGACACTTGGGCTTTTCCCATAGTTTGCCTATTGTAGTTAATACTGCTGTAAACATAAGTGTGCACGTATCTTTTTGGATTAATGTTTTTGGACTCTTTGCATAAATACCCAGTAGCGCCATTGTTGAATCATAGGGTAGTTTGATTTTTAACTTTTTAAGAACCTCCATACTATTTTCCAGTGTGGCTGCACCAGTTTGCATTTCCACCAACAGGGCAAGAGGGGTTCCCCTTTCTCCATATCCTCGCCAAAACTTGTTGTTTCTTGTGTTGTTGATTTTAGCCATTCTGACAGATGTGAGGTGATACCTCATTGTGGCTTTGATTTGCATTTTCCTAATGATGAGCGATATTGAGCATCTTTTCATGTGTCTATTGGCTGGCTATCTGGATGTCTCTTTTGGAGAACTGTATGTTCATGTCTTTTGCCCATTTTTTAATTGGGTTATTTATTTATTTTTTATAAGTTCTTTATATATATTGCATACTAACTCTTTATCAGATATGTCATTTGAAAATTTCTTCTTCTATTCTTTAGGTTAACTTTTAATTTGGTTGAATTTTTTCTTTGCTGTGCAGAAGCTTTTTATCTTAAGTCCCAATAGTTTATTTTTGCTTTTGTTTCCCCTGCCTCAGGAGAATATGCCCAGAAAAATGTTGCTACAGCCAGTGTCAAAGAGGTTAGTGCCTGTGTTTTCTTCTAGGATTTTTATGGTTTCAGGTCTCACATTTATGTCTGTGATCCATTTTGAATTTATTTTTGTGTATGGTGTAAGAAAGTGGTCAGGTTTCATTCTTTTGCATGTTGCTGTCCAGTTTTCCCAACATGATTTGTTGAAGAGACTGTCTTTTCCTCATTGGATATTCTTTCCTGCTTTGTTGAAGATTAATTGACCATGTAATCATGGGTTTATTTCTGGGTTTTCTGTTCTGTTGCTGTATATGTCTCTTTTTTGTGCCACTACCATACGGCTTTGATGACTACAACTTGAAGTTGGAATTGTGATCCTTCCATCTTTGCTTTTCTTTTTCAAGATTGCTTTGTCTATTTGGGGTCTTTTGTGGTTCCATACACATTTTAGGATTGTTTGTTCCAGCTCTGTGAAAACTGCTGTTGGTATTTTGATAGGAATTGCATTAAATATGTAGATTGCCTTGGGTAACATAGACATTTTAACAGTATTTGCTCTTCCAACCCATGAACATGGAATGCCATTCCATTTGTTTGTGTCATCTTGAATTTCTTTTATCAGTGTTTTACAGTTTTCAGAGTACAGATCTTTCCCCTCTTTGGTTAGGTTTATTCCTAGATATCTTATTATTTGGGGTGGAATTATAAATTGCCTTTAAAAAAATTCTCTTTGTGCTGCTTCATTATTGGTGTATAGAAATGCAGCAGAGTTTTGCACATTGCTTTTGTATCCTGTAATTTTACTGAATGCATTTATCAGTTCTGGCAGTTTTTTTGTGGAGTTTTTAGGGATTTCTGTATATATGGTACCATGTCGTCTGCAAATAGTGTAAGTTTTACTTCTTCCTTACGAATTTGGATTCCTTTTATTTCTTTTTTTTTGTCTGGTTGCTGTGGTTAAGACTTCCGGTACTATGTGGAATAAAAGTGGTGAGAGGGGACATCCCTGTCTTATTCCCAGTGTTCGGGGAAAACTCAGTTTTTTACCACTAAGGATTATATTGGCAGGGCACCTGGGTGGCTCAGTTGGTTAAGCATCTGCCTTCGGCTCAGGTCATGATCTTGAGGTCCTGGGATTGAGCCTCGCATCGGGCTCCCTGCTCAGCAGAGAGCCTGCCTCTCTTTCTCCCTCGGCTGCTCCCCCGGCTTGTGCTCTCTCTGTCTCTCTTTGTGTCAAATAAATAAATAAATCTTTTTTTTTTTTTTAAAGATTTTATTTATCTGTTTACAGAGAGAGACACATAGAGAGAGGGAACACAAGCAGGGGGAGTGGGAGAAGGAGAAGCAGGCTTCCCGCTGAGCTAGGAGCCCCATGTGGGGCTCGATCCCAGGAGTCTGGGATCGTGACCTGAGCCAAAGGCAGATGCTTAACGACTGAGGCACCCAGGTGCCCCTAAATAAATAAATCTTAAAAAAAAATGATATTGGCTGTGGATTTTTCATAAATGGCTTTATTATGTTGAGGTATGTTCCCTCTAAGCCTATTTTTTTAGGGTTTTTATTATAAATGGATGTTGTAGTTTGTCAAATGCTTTTTCAGCATCTATTGAAATGATTATAGGGTTCTAATCCTTTCTCCTATTGATGTGATATATCACATTAATTGATCTGTGATTATGAAACCACCTTTGCAACACAGGAATAAATAACACTTGATCATGGCGAATACTTTTTTTAATGTATTGCTGGATTCTTTGCTAGCATTTTGCCGAGACTTTTTGTTTCTATGTTCATCAGGGATGTTGGCCTATACTTCTTTGTTTTTTCTTTTTTTTAAAAATTTTATTATGTTATGTTAGTCACCATACATTACATCATTAGTTTTTGATGTAGTGATCCACGATCAGTTGTTTTCGTATAACACCCAGTGCTCCATGCAGTACGTGCCCTCCTTAATACCCATCACCGGGCTAACCAATCCCCCCTCCCCCCTCCCCTCTAAAACCCTGTTTGTTTCTCAGAGTCCATAGTCTCTCATGGTTCATCTCTTCCTCCAATTCCCCCCCCTCATTTTTCCCTTCCTTCTCCTAATGTCCTCCATGTTATTCCTTATGTTCCACAAATAAGTGAAACCATATGATAATTGACTTTCTCTGCTTGACTTATTTCACTTAGCATAATCTCCTCCAGTCCCATCCATGTTGATGTAAAAGTTGGGTATTCATCCTTTCTGATGGCTGAGTAATATCCCATTGTATATATGGACCACATCTTCTTTATCCATTCATCTGTTGAAGGGCATCTCAGCTCTTTCCACAGTTTGGCTATTGCGGACATTGCTGCTATGAACATTGGGGTGCATATGGCCCTTCTTTTCACTACATCTGTGTCTTTGGGGTAAATACCCAGGAGTGCAATTGCTGGGTCGTAGGGTAGCTCTATTTTTAAATTTTTGAGGCACTTCCACACTGTTTTCCAAAGTGGCTGTACCAACTTGCATTCCCAGCAACAGTGTAAGAGGGTTCCCCTTTTCCCACAACCTCTCCAACATTTGTTGTTTCTTTCCCTGTCCATTTTTGCCATTCTAACTGGTATAAGGTGGTATCTCAATGTGGTTTTGATTTGCATTTCCCTGATGGCTAATGATGATGAACATTTTTTCATGTGTCTGTTAGCCATTTGTATGTCTTCTTCAGAGAAGTGTCTTTTCATATCTTCTGCCCCCTTTTTGACTTGATTATTTGTTTTTTGGGTGTTGAGTTTGAGAAGTTCTTTATAGATCTTGGATACCAGCCCTTTATCTGTAGTGTCATTTGCAAATATCTTGTCCCATTCTGTGGGTTGCCTCTTTGTTTTGTTGACTGTTTCCTTTGCTGTGCAGAAGCTTTTTATCTTAATGAAGTCCCAAAAGTTCATTTTTGCTTTTGTTTCACTAGCTTTTGGAGATGTATCTTGAAAGAAGTTGCTGGGGCCGATGTCAGAGAGGTTACTGCCTATGTTCTCCTCTAGGATTTTGATGGATTCCTGTCTCACATTGAGGTCTTTCATCCACTTTGAGTTTATCTTTGTGAATGGTATTAGAGAATGGTCGAGTTTCATTCTTCTGCATGTGGCTGTCCAATTTTCCCAGCACCATTTATTGAAGAGACTGTCTTTTTTCTATTGCATGTTTTTTCCTGCTTTGTCAAAGATTATTTGACCATAGAGTTGAGGGTCCATATCTGGGTTCTCTATTCTGTTCCATTGGTCTGTATGTCTGTTTTTGTGCCAGTACCATGCTGTCTTGGTGATTACTGCTTTGTAATAGAGCTTGAAATCGGGCAATGTGATGCCCCCAGCTTTGTTTTTCTTTTTCAACATCTCCTTGGCGATTCGGGGTCTTTTCTGATTCCATACAAATTTTAGGATTGTTTGTTCCAGCACTTTGAAAAATGTCATTGGAATTTTGATCGGGATGGCGTTGAAGGTATAGATTGCTCTGGATAGCATAGACATTTTAACAATGTTTATTCTTCCGATCCCTGAGCATGGAATATTTTTCCATCTTTTTGTGTCTTCTTCAATTTCTTTCATGAGTGTTTTGTAGTTCCTAGAGTATAGATCCTTTACCTCTTTGGTTAGGTTTATTCCAAGGTATCTTATGGTTTTCGGTGCTATTGTAAATGGAATCGTTTCTTTAATTTCTCTTTCTACAGTTGCGTTGTTAGTGTATAAGAAAGCAACTGATTTCTGTGCATTGATTTTGTATCCTGCCACATTACTGAATTGCTGGATGAGTTCTAGTAATTTGGGGGTGGAGTCCTTTGGGTTTTCCACATAAAGTATCATGTCATCTGCGAAAAGAGAGAGTTTGACTTCTTCTTTGCCAATTTGAATACCTTTTATTTCTTTTGGTTGTCTGATTGCTGTTGCTAGGACTTCTAGTACTATGTTGAACAACAGTGGTGAGAGTGGGCACCCTTGACATGTTCCTGATCTTAAGGGAAAGGCTCTCAGCTTTTCCCCATTGAGGATGGTATTTGCTGTGGGTTTTTCATAGATGGATTTCATGAGCTTGAGGAATGTTCCCTCTATCCCTATACTCTGGAGAGTTTTAATCAGGAAAGGATGTTGTATTTTGTCAAATGCTTTTTCTGCATCAATTGAGAGGACCATATGGTTCTTCTCCCTCCTCTTATTAATGTGTTCTATCACATTGATTGATTTGCGAATGTTGAACCACCCTTGCATCCCGGGGATAAATCCCACTTGGTCGTGGTGGATGATCCTTTTAATGTCTTGTTGGATCCTATTAGTTAGGATTTTGTTGAGGATTTTGGAATCCACATTCATCAGGGATATTGGTCTGAAATTCTCCTTTTTGATGGGGTCTTTGCCTGGTTTGGGGATTAAGGTAATGCTGGCCTCATAGAATGAGTTTGGAAGTTTTCCTTCTGTTTCTATTTTTTGAAACAGCTTCAGTAGAATAGGTATTATTTCTTCTTTGAATGTTTGGTAGAATTCTCCAGGGAATCCATCAGGCCCTAGACTTTTGTTTTTTGGGAGGTTTTTGATCACGGCTTCAATCTCGTTACTGGTTATTGGCCTATTCAGGTTGTCAATTTCTTCCTGTTTCAGTCTTGGCAGCTTATAGGTTTCCAGGAAGGCCTCCATTTCATCCAGATTGCTCAGTTTATTGGCATATAGTTGATAATAATTTCTAATAATTGTTTCTATTTCCTTGGTGTTGGTCGTGATCTCTCCCCTTTCATTCATAATTTTATTAATTTGGGTCCTTTCTCTCTTCTTTTGGATAAATCTGGCCAGTGGTTTATCAATCTTATTAATTCTTTCAAAGAACCAACTTCTAGTTTCGTTGATCTGATCTACTGTGTTTCTGGTTTCTAATTCATTGATTTCTGCTCTAATTTTAATTATTTCTCTTCTAATGTGTGGCTTAGGCGTTGTTTGTTGCTTTTTCTCTAGTTCTTTAAGGTGTAGAGTTAGTTGGTAATTTGGGATTTTTCTATGTTTTTGAGTGAGGCTTGGATGGCTATGTATTTCCCCCTTAGGACCGCCTTTGCAGTATTCCATAGGTTTTGGACCAATGTGTTTTCGTTCTCATTGATTTCCATGAATTGTTTAAGTTCTTCTTTGATTTCTTGGTTGACCCAAACATCCTTGAGCAGAGTGGTCTTTAGCTTCCAAGTGTTTGAATTTCTGCCAAATTTTTTCTTGTGATTGAGTTCCAGTTTTAGAGCATTGTGGTCTGAGAATATGCAGGGAATAATCTCAGTCTTTTGGTATCGGTTGAGACCTGACTTGTGACCCAGTATATGGTCTATTCTGGAGAAAGTTCCATGTGCGCTCGAGAAGAATGAGTATTCTGTTCTTTTAGGATGGAATGTTCTGTAAATATTTATGAGGTCCATCTGGTCCAATGTATCATTCAAAGCTCTTGTTTCCTTGTTGATTTTCTGCTTAGATGATCTGTCCATTGCTGAGAGTGGAGTATTGAGGTCTCCTACAATTAATGTATTGTTATCAATATGACTATTTTGGTTAACAGTTGGCTTATGTAGATGGCTGCTCCCATGTTGGGGCATAGATATTTACAGTTGTTAGATCTTCTTGTTGGATAGACCCTTTAAGAATGATATAGTGTCCTTCTGTGTCTCTAATTACAGACTTTAGTTTAAAATCTAATTTGTTTGATACAAGAATTGCTACCCCAGCTTTCTTTTGAGGTCTGCTGGCATGGAAGATAGATCTCCATCCCTTCACTTTCAGTCTGGATGTATCTTTAGGTTCAAAATGAGTCTCTTGTAGACAGCATATGGATGGGTCCTGTCTTTTTATCCAATCTGCAACCCTGTGCCATTTTATGGGAGCATTTAGGCCATTCACGTTGAGAGTGATTATTGAAAGATATGAATTGTCATCATGTTGCCTGTGAAGACGTTGTTTTTATAGATTGTCCCTGTACATTTCTGTTGTATATCCCTCTTGGGGTCTTTCTCCTTTTATAGAACCCCCCTTAATATTTCTTGCAGGGCCAGCTTAGTGGTCACATATTCTTTCAACTTCTGCTGGTCGTGCAAGCTCTGCATCTCTCCATCCATTCTAAATGAAAGCCTTGCTGGATAAAGTATTCTTGGCTGCATGTTCTTCTCATTTAGTACCCTGAATATGTCTTGCCAGGCCTTTCTGGCTTGCCAGGTCTTTCTGGATAGGTAGGACATTATTCTGATGTTCCTCCCTCTGTACCTAAGGAATCTCTTCCCCCTGACTGCGCTTAAGATGGTTTCCTTGGTTCTAAGATTTGCAAGTTTTACTATTACATGCCGGGGTGTTGGCCTGTTTTCCTTGATCTTAGGAGGGGTCCTCTCTGCCTCTAGGACTCGAATGTTTGTTTCATTCCCCAGATTAGGGAAGTTCTCAGCTACGATTTGCTCAAATACATCTTCTAGCCCTCTCTCTCTCTCCACTCCCTCCGGGATTCCAATTATTCTGACATTGGAACGCTTCATGGTGTCACTTATTTCTCTGATTCTATTTTCATGGATTCTGAGTTGTTTTTCCCTGGCCTCCTCTTTTCCCTTTTTATCTATTATATTGTCTTCCAGGTCGCTTATTCTCTCTTCTGTCTCAGTTACCCTAGCTGTTAGATTATCTAGATTGGATTGGATCTCATTGATAGCATTTTTAAGTTCTGCCAATTCAGCTTTCATTTCTGCCCTTAGAGACTCTATGTTGCCATTAATTGATTTCTCCATTCTAGCCATTGTCTTCACAATTGCTAGCCTGAATTCCATCTCCGACATGTTGGTTATATCTGCATCCATTTGTAAATCTGCAGCATAAGTCATAATCTCTGAGTCTTTCCTATTTTGGGGGCTCCTCCTCCTAGTCAGTCTGTTGATGGGTGTTTGAGGGAATGTATAGAGTCGAAATTATTGACCAGAACCCAAGCAAGATGCACCCGTTTTCTTGGGACCTTAGGGTTGCTGGCCTCTTGTTTTCCCAGCCTGTCTTCTGTGGGAGGGGCCTGCCGCGCTGTTACTCAGGCCACCCTGTTTGGGCGGAGTTGCCCTGCGCCCCTGTGGCGGGGGATGGGCTCAGCGGGAATCAGTCTTTGGTGCTTTTGTTCTCTGGCGCCTTTCCCTGGCGACTTTTGCATCTCTTCCGCGAGTCAGAGCAGAAGAGACCGTTTCCAACCCTCCAACTCAGAGCAGAGAGACCTCAGTCTGTTCTTCAGTGAGCCCTCCAGGCCACACTGTCTCGTTTCTGTCCGTGCTGCTATAAACTGCAGCGTCCTGGGTTGTGTGCCCCTCCGCAGCGCTCCCGGTCCTGCCTCCAGGTCGGGGCACCTCTCTGCCCTCTGTGCTTCTAAAACCACCAGGCGCTCCCAGTTTGGGCGCGTGTGCGGCTCCGCCTGCGGCTCGGGGATTCCACCTCGGGGGTTGCAGTTCACCGGTGGGACATGGCGCACTGGGTTTCCGTCTCAGAGGCTGCAGTTCGCGTCTGCGTGACTGTCACTCCGGTTTCTGTGGGGGGGGGGTGTTGCGGTTTGCGTGCGTGCGACCCCGCCGGTCTGGTTTTCCACCCCAGGGGCTGCCCTAAAGTCCTTTCCTGACGCTACCGGCCTGCGAGTCTGTGCCCCGACCGCAGCGCGCGAGGCTGTCACTCACCGGCGGTGTAGGATCCCCACGGCCAGGCACCCTCCCCTTGCCGTTTATCCTCTGATATCTGCCCGCAGAATCACGGCTCCCCGCTTCGTACCTCAAAACCAACTGCCTGCTATATTCTGTTTGTAGAGATCCAGATCTTCTTACGTCTCACGCTGGTTTCGTGGGTGCTCAGAGTGGTCTGGTAGATATCCAGCTCAATTCCGGGGACCAGTTGAAATAGGGTCCCCTACTCCTCCGCCATCTTTCCCCCCCATACTTCTTTTTTTAGTGGTTTCTTTATCTGGTTTGGTATCAAGATAATGCTGGCCTCACAGACTGAATTAAAAAGTTTTCCTTTTCTATTTGAATAGTTTGAGAAGAATAGGTATTAAATCTTTACATGTTTGGTAGAATTTGTCTGTGAAGCCATCTGGTCCTGGACTTTTGTTTGTTGGGAGTTTTTTTTAGTACTTACTGAATTTCTTTGCTGGTTATCAGTCTGTTCAAATTTGCTATTTCTTTTTCAGTTTTGGTAGTTTATATGTTTCTAGGAATTTATCCATTTCTTCCTGGTTGTCCATTTTGTTGGCATATAGATTTTCATAATATTCTCTTGTAATTGTTCATATTTCTGTGTTATTATTTTTCTGCTCATTTGTGACATTATTTGAGTCGTCTTTTTTTTTTTTTTTTTTTGGTAAGTCTGGCTGGAGAATTACCAATTTTACTGATTTTTTCCCTAAGAAACAGCTCTTGGCTTTATTGATCTGTTCTTTTTTTTAATTTTAGTTTCTATATCATTTATTTTTGCTCTAAACTTTATTATTTCCTTCCTTTGCTGGTTTTAGGTTTTGTTTGTTCTTTTTTTCCTAGGTTCTTTAGGTGGAAGGTTAGGCTTTTTGAGATTGTTCTTGCTTCTTGAGGTAGGCCTGTAATGCTATATACTTCTCTTTTAGAACTGTTTCTCCTGCATCCCCAAGGATTTGGACCATTGTGTTTTCATTTTCATTTGTTGCCATGTTCTTTTTAATTTCTTCTTTTATTTCCTGGTTGACCCATTCATTGTTTAGTAGCTTGTTATTTAACCTTCATGTATTGGTGGTCTTTCCAGATTTTTTTCTTGTGGTTAACTTCTAGTTTCCTATGTTGAGTTCAGAAAAGACGCATGGTGTGACTTCAGTCATCTTGAATTTGTGGAGACTTGTTTTGTGGCCTAATATGTGATCTAGTCTGGAAAATGTTCCATGTGCACTTGAATGTATATTCTGCTGTTTTAGGATGCAGTGTTTTGAATATATATGTATTTAATCCATCTGTTCAGTGTGTCATTCAAAGCCATTGTTTACTTGTTGGTTTTCTGTTTGGATGACCTGTCCATGGATGTCAATGAGGTGTTAAAGTCCCCTAGTATTATTGTATTATTATTGATTTGTTCCTTTATGTTTGTTATTATTAACTGTTTCATTATTTAGGAGCTCCTTTGTTGGGTACATAAATATTTACAATTGTTAGATCCTCTTGTTGGATTGTTTCCTTTATTGTTAGATGGTATCCTTCTCTGGCTGTTGTAATAGTCTTCATTTTAAAGTCTCTTCTGTCTGATACAGTGTTGTATCATTTTAGGTCTAAAGTGAGTCTCTTGTAGGTAGCATATCCATGGGTCTTGTTATTTTAATCCATCTTTGTGTCTTTTGATTGGAGCATTTAGTCCATTTACATTCAAAGTAATTATTGATATGTATTCATTTCCATTTTATTACTTGTGTTTTGTGGTTGTTCTTAAGGATTTTCTCTGATTCTTCCTTGTCTTTCTTTCATGGTATGTTTATTTTCTTTAATGATCTATTTGGATTTCTTTCTCTATATTCTTTGCATATTTATTAGTAGTTTTTGATATATGGTTACCATTAGATTTGTATATAATCTGTCCTGCATATAGTAGTCCATGTTAAGTTGGTGGTTGCTTAAGTTTGAAACCATTCTTTACTCCTTTCCTCCCCATGTTTTAGGTACACGTTGTCATATTTTACATCCTTTTATTTTGTGAATTTCTTGTCTGAGTTTTTTTTTACAGAAATACTCATTTTTACTGCTTTTGTGTTTCCTACCTTCATACTGTTACTTCTGGTTTCTCCTTCCCTTCAAAGAGTTCCCTTTAATATTTCTTACAGGAATGGTTTAGTGATCATGAGCTCATTTAATTGTGTTTTGTCTGGGAAACTCTTTATTTTTCTTCTGAATGATAGCCTTGCTGGATAGAGTATTCTTGGGTGCAGATTTTTCCCGTTCTGCATTTTGAATATATCATGCTACTCCCTTCTGGCTTGGAAAGTTTCTGCTGAAGAATTCCGTGGTAGCCTTGTGGCTTTTCCCTTGTATGTTACTGTCTTTTGTCTTGCTGCTTTTAAATATTTTCTTTATCATTATATTGTGCCAATTTAATTACAATATGTCTTGGTGTGGATCTGCTTTTGTTGATTTTGTTGGCAGTTATCTGTACATCCTGCATCTGGATATCTGTTACCTTCCCCAGATTAAGGAAGTTTTCAGCTATTATTTCTTCAAATAATTATTCTGCCCCCTATTCTCCTTTTCTTCTTGGACTATGGTAATACAGATGTTACTATGGTTAATGGAGTCACTGAGTTCCATAAGTCTATTCTCATGTTGTATAATTCTTTTCATTCTATTTTGTTCAGCTTGATTACTTTCCATTTCTCTGTCTTCTAGTTCATTAATTTGTTCCTTTCATGTATTGAGTCCTTTATCTCTGCTATGTTATTCCTTATCTCTTTAAGGGTCTCACTTATGTTTTCCACTGTTTTTCTCAAGTCTAGTGAGAATCCTTACGATCCTTGCTTTAAATACTTCATCAGGCGTGTGACATATCTGTTTCACTTGGATCTCTGGCCATGGCCTTACTTTGTTCTTTCATTTGGAATAAATATTTCTGTCTTCTCATTTTGTCTAAGTCTCTTTATTTTAGGAAAATCGGCTACATCTCCTGTTCTTGAGGATAATGACCTTAGGAAGAAGAAGTCCTGTAGTGCCCTTCTGTTCAGTGTTTCCTGTTCCCCAGGGCTTGGTGTTTCTAGAAGTGTCTCCAATGTATGCTATGTGCACTTGGCTCTTTTGTCCTGGCTGCTTTATCCTCCATTCCAGTTGTCTGCAGAGGCTCTCTTTGTCTGCTATGGGTAGGGTTTGGTCCCTGGCCTGAATGTGGTGTGTTTTAAGTAGGTGTGCTCTGGTCTGCTTGTGATGAGACCTGTCACCACCAGTGCTGGAACCTCACTGATTTGGGAGATGCGGTCTGAGCAGGGATTAGGCTGGCCTTCTGGGGGAGGGGGCCCACTGTGCTGGGATTGAGGCAAGTAAGACTGGGAAGAGTAGTTCTACTGGAGCACAGGGGAGTTAGGGCTTGGTGTAAGCAAGTTAGGCGTAGATGCTGTGCTAGTTCCTGCAGGTGGCCCTATGCTTGTGCTGAGGAATGGGAGAGGGAGATGGTGCCTGCTAGTTCCTTTGTTTCTGGAGGGGCCTGTCACTGAACACTGCCTCTCTGGGAAGTGCTCTGAAATGAGCACATAACCTCCCTACTGTGTACTCCAAGTGCTCTTCACATTGCTATTTATAAGCGGTCTATCCACGGATTGTTGGTTTGCCTTCTCCTTAAGAACAGCTCAATGCCCTCAGGGCTCTATCCCAGCCACATTGGCTGACCTTTAAAACTCCAGGCTTTAAGCTCTACTGGTTGCCAGAAGTCACAAAATTGGTCCCCTCTTGCTTTCCAAACCAATTACTATGGGGATTCAAAACAGCATTTTACTACTTTCTCTGAGGTAAAGAGTTGGATCTGGCCATTGTTCTTTGTTATTTTAACCCTTATAGGCCTCTGTGAGTGAAATTTAAAACAAACTTTTCTAGAGAGTAGCGTGATTAATAAGCTCAACAAGACAATGAAGTTACAGGATAAGTTTATAAACAGCGACTTAACAAAGAAGTTTTTTACTTGGGACACACAAGCTGGTTGAGCCCACCCCTCCCACCAAGCTGCCTCTGCTTCCTCAGATGTACCCAAACCATTTAAGTACTAACAGATGCCACTGGTAGCATATTTTATCTAGATTTACATATGACCTACAGTCCCAACCAAACTTAATATGCTGACAGACCCTATCTTGGCAAAAGCAGTATTCTAAAATTTTCATAGAAAAAAACCCCATGGAATTTTAAAATAAGAGATTGCATTTATTTTCTACGATCATCCTTCATCTATTCTTTTAATATATTTAATTTTGTGGCTAAAGACTGTTTTAAAAAAGTGTTTTATGCTTTCTGGGTTATAATTGTACAAACCCAAGTAAGCTTATGCTATAAAAAAGTCTCATGATGTCTCTTGTCATATGATGGTTTATGTAAACATGGAAAAATAAAAGTGAAAACAAAATAATTTTTAAATGACTTTAGTTAATAGTAGTTGAAAATAGTTAATGTTCACATAAAAATTCATGTTTTCCCAGTCATTATGTAATGTTTTCCATTTGTTAAATTAATTGACTTTGATTTCTCAAATACAACATCTATTGATTCAGAAACTTAGAATTTATTCTGAGTTGAAAAATGTTGAAACATTTTTTCAACATGACTGATAAAAAGGCAATTCTTTTATTAAGCATTTTGAACAGGTAAGCTACAAATCCCCATATGGCTGCTTTTGTTTGTTTGTTTCATACAGTGTTTTAGAAAATCAAACCAGTAGGCAAGCATTTGAATCATTTTGTGCTTATACATTGAAAGTAGCTGAATATACTTGTAAATTGGCTCTGACTGAAAGGAATAAAATAAAATCACATGTGAATAAAATTGATTCAGTGCTAGTGAGAATGAGGAAGACTCATTGTGATAGTATGTGTTTTATGCATATGAAGAAACTAATGCCTTGATATTTTTGTAATCCTTTAATATTTATACTTAATATCATGGTAGTTTAAGTGCAATATATTTTTAATCTTTTTAATCAGATTGAAAGAATGAGAAACTTTAAATCAGGTTTTCTCCATCTGTAACTGGACAATGTTCTGCATCTGTGGTATGTCTTCATCAGGTTTTTCTTGTTAAATACCCAGTGATGGCACCATTTATGTCATTAAACATGCTTTTTGGACAATGCAGTGTGACAGCTAAGATTTACATAGAAACTGTAATTTTTGATGTATCTGGCTTTTGACTGTGATTCTTCATTTTCCACATTTTCACATTAATACGATAACTTCTTTGTACATAATAGTTTTTGTTCTTCACGGTCTTGAAAGTAATACTGTGACTGTATCTTACGTGAATCTGTAAGAACATTTGCGTCAAGCTTTAATTAGTTAGAACAGGAAGGTTGCAATATGATTTAATAGCAGTTTGGTTTCCTTGGAATCTTCCTGTAAAAAAATGTAAATTGGAAAGTTAAATATTTGGGTGAAGATTAGAGAAAGTAAAGTTCACTTTAGTTTTATAATTTCTTTTATTTGTCATTAGATGCTAATTAAGACACAGGGAAGTAAATCTGTCATGTTCAAAAACTTCTAAGGTCACAGTGAGTTATTAAGCAACTAGCTAAATAAGACTTGATAAGACAAAAGCTAGCCAGTTATACTTGACTCTGATGTATGTGGAATATAAAACAACAAAAACTCCAAATAAGATGTTTACGCTTAAAGCAATAATACATTTTGTAAATATCCTGGTGAGTCATTAGACTTTAAAAATTACATTTCCTTCACATTTCTCTTAATTCAGAATATATACTTTGGAAAACAACATATATATATATGCATCATTTACTTGGAAAATAGTAATATGTTACATGTAAAAACATGTGCAACAGATAAGATGTCACATGTCTGCTCCTTACTTGGAGTTGTAAGGTAAAAAACTTCATCCTGTATTCAGTGAGTCACTTAAAAATGTGGTGAATATCTGATATAACAAATCTTGAAAAAAAATCTGCCTATGTACCATTACCATTGCCCTCCAGTTGAAACGTGTACAGTCAACAGTAGTCTTCTCTGAAGACCATTTTGACCTTTTAAAGTGTGTATGTGTGGTGTCTTTTGCCTGTCTCTCTGTACCAACCCTGTTGTCCCCTTGTCCGGTAGACCTGGCTTGTTGGTTTTTTTTTCCTTTATTGATCATATACTGCCCCCTTCTCTAATAGTTTCCTCTATTAAGATGTTTAGGGAAACCTGAGGCCTCTTACTATCTGTTAAACTGAGACAGGGACCTCGGGGCTCAGCAGTGGTGACTCTGTTTAATACTATTTTAAAATCCTTGCTGTGAGACAGAAAATACTCTCAGACTGGCTGTTGATTGAAGGAACTAAACAAGTGAATGGAAGATGACCTCATTTTGAATGGATTAGGGCTGAAAACATCTTTTGGATGTGAATGGTGTTGGATTTGATACAGTTGCTTATTTATCTAAGAACACTAAAATTTTGGCTCAAGAGGTCAGTGTAGTGAATAATGAGCCTTGATGAAGTCATGTTGTTAGATGTTTCTAAGAAAACAAGGCTGGCCTGGATTTTTTGCCCACTTGGTGGTGGAACTAACCTACTATTTAGGTTTGCCTCTACTCGATGATGTTTGAAACCTTGTAAAATACAGCATCTTGAGCATTGTTGAGTCATTACTGATTACTTTTTTTTAATTATAGATTTTATTTATTTGTTAGCCAGGGGAGAAGCAGAGAGGGAGGGAGAGGGACAAGCGGACTCTGCCTGGGAGCACAGAGCTCAACATGGTGCTCAATCCTAGGACCCTGAGATCATGACCTGAGTGGAAACTCATGACTGAGCCACCCAGGCACCCTGAATCCTTGTTGATTATTAATTGCAGGCATATGTCTAGATATTCCTTGGTCCTCTTAATTTGTCATTGGGCCTTTAATGTGGTAGAGGGAAGGGTGCACATGTTAGAAAATTTTCATATTACTGTTTTGCTGAAGTTCAATGGGAAAACCTCAAATTTATATGTGTTTTCTAATCCTTGAAGGAAGCCCATAGATTGCATTTATACCAAAAGGTCCAACGTTCAAGGACAATAAGAGAAACTTCAAAAGATGGGTATATACATTGTTAGTTTTTGGTCTTATTCATAAACTTAAAAAAAATCTATATATGATACCTCCTATTTCCTGTAAAAGACTTTAGAATAATACTGGAATTAAACGTTTTTTGACAACATGTTGTACATGAATATATTTTGCTAAACCATGTACCCTAACCAAAGGTGGCTAAGTTTTAGATGGCAAAGCATATTAAACCAGGGGATTAAAAGCCCTGAAGAAACTCCATTGTACTTAGGATATCACTGAAACTTGAGGGAATTTCAAGAATTTGCCAGATGAAGCTGTGATCTATTGAAAAAAGTGACATTCTGGATATCATGCTAGGGGTCCTTTCATGCATCCTCCAGAGTAGATGGTTGGAATACTGATAATGTTTCTGCCTCTCTGCCTCTATCAACTCCTTGAAGAGCAGAGAAGTTAACAGAGGCAGAGGACCATATTCTGTTGGAAGAACTTCCATGTCTTCTCTCACTTTAATTTGGAACTAATCGTATGTAGTTGTACCATTGGAAAGCCTAGCACAAAATGACAACTGACCTTCTGAGAAGTTGTCCCCTATTTTATATATCTTCATGTGTTTCAGTAAATGCTTAATTGGTTTTGGGATTTGGGACTGTTGTCTCTCCAGTACATTGTGGGCCATTGAGCCAGGTGACTTCTATGTAAAGTTCTACGTCCTGAAGCATCTGCATTAGGGTTCTGTAGGAGAGTATTCTTAAGTCCTGCATGATTAATAAATATGCAAATGAGACTGTGACTTTGATTTTGAAATTTAAAGGTTTACATGGTCTCTATTGTTTGGGTATAAGATGGATAATTTTATTCTGTTTTGGTATAACATGGATAATATTGTTCTGTTGGATAAGCAGCCATTGACCACAGTGTGATCTGTGACTGGGTAGGTATGTAAAAAGGACTTCATTTCTACCATGTTTCAGTGACTCTGAGGTACTATTGATGGCAATCAATATTTTTATACTATGGGGTAAAGATAAATGCTCCCAATATAACTACAGTAGAAAGTTTTATGTTCACTTAGAAGCTTTATTTTTTTTATTTTAGAGAGAGAGAGTGTGTGCATGGTGGGGAGGGGCAGACAGAGAGTAACTTAAGCAGACTCTGCCCTGAGTGCATAGCCCAATGTGGGGCTCGATCACATGACCCTGTGATCATGACCTTAGCTGAAACCAAGAGTGAGATGCTTAACCAAGTGCACCATCCAGGTGCCCCTAAAAGTTTAGAAACTTTTAAAAAAACAATAAATGAGTTCTATATTAAGGCATAGAATTTTATTACAATTGTTCTTGTGTAAAAAGACATAGGGTTCTAGTTCTGGGTAAGGTGGAACAAGAATACTCTACCCTCATTCTCCCACTGAATAAAGCTATAAAACCTGAACAGAGTAAATAGAACAGATATTTGAGGTTATAAATAAAGTAGTAGCAGGTAGAATAATGAATAATATCCAACTTTCAAGTACTACCTAATTGATGGTGAATTTCATGATTTTGTTCCTCTGCTATATACTGACTTGGATCCAGTGAGCCCCAAAGCTGCCAAGTGAGAATTGGAGTAGGCAGAGCTCCAAGAGAAGCCCCCTAACTCTGGCTAGATGAGCAGGAAGGGATCTCCTGATGTTCACATAGTGAAGATAGCCTCCTTTTTTTTTTTCTCCCTACTCTGTTGATTGACTCCCCAAGCAATCCTGTGGCTACAGTGGCACCGACAGTGGCAACAATGGGTACCCAGAGATTCGTAAAATTCTGAGAGAAGTGAACATTGCTCTGGCATCAAGATTGCCGTGGCTTGAAGAGGTGGGGTGAGCACTGTTGCTGTTCTTGCTGTCTTCCTTTTGCTTAACTTTGCATATGGATATAGTCAGGGGACGTGTGTGCAAAGTGGGATAAAGTCCCAGCTCTCTGGTAGAAGTGCTGAAAAGGGATGCAGTATACAGGAGAGACTGGTGCACGAGGATATTACCTAGATATCCAGGATATAATCCAAGATCAGTGGGCATACAAAGAACCGGGAAAATAGAAACTTAAATGGGGAAGGGTAACCAGTTAGATAGTTATGTTGAGATGACACCGATGTCGGAATTACCTGACAAATATTTTAAAGTCCTGATTATAAAAATGGTGAAAATAAGGGGAAATGCTCTTGAAAGATGGAAAGTCTCAAGAAAGGCATGGAAAATATAAAGAAAAGCCAAATGGAAATTCTAGAACTGAAAAAAATACATCAACCAAAATGAAGAACTTACCAAATGGCCTTAGTAACAGAATACAGATGTCAAAGAAAGTTCCAGTGAAGTTAAGACAGATCATTGGAAGATTTTCAATCTGAACTACAGAATCAAGAGGTTGGGTCAAAAATGAATAGTGCTCCCATCTGGCAATGTCATACACTGCTGGTGTTAAGGTAAAATGGTACAGCCAAGCTGGAATACTGTTTAACAGTTCTTAAAGAGAGAAATGTACATTTACCATATGACCCAGCATCCTTGTCCAGTGTATTTACCCTAGAGAAAGGAAACCTTACAACCACATGAGAAAGCTATGAATGTTTTACAGCAGTTCTGTTCATAACCTTCAGAAGTATTTAGCAATACAAATATTGTCCTTTGGATGAATTGATAAAACATGGTACATCCATATAATGGAAGGCAACTGAAAAATGAAAAGATACAGACTGTAAATATGTAAAATAATTTAAATCTCAAAGGAATTCTACCCAGTGATGGATAATATTCTCATAGGGTTACATTTTGAGTGATTCTGTGTGTGGCAGTCTTAAAGAGACAGAACTGTAGAAACAACAGCAAAAATCAAAGTTTTCCCACCGTGCAGCAAGGGTGATTACAAAGATGACATGAGGGATTGAACTGCTTTGTGTCCTGATGTGGTGGTTACACGAATTTATAATGTGTTAAAGTTCGGGAAATGACACAAAGGTAATTGTAGTGCATACCAATGCAGAGAAAGTTAGAGATCAGTGTATCTTCATATGGCCCTGAATGGTAGCAATTCTAAGATGCTGTTTTGATTTCAGGGATGTTATACAGAGGAAACATGAGAGTTTTAATTAATGAAATAAAGTAAGTGTTGCAGGTTTGCCAGGTACTTAATTAAAAGCAATGAAAAAAGACTTCCTATTTCCCCCCACTGTAATGTCATTTTCTATTATAACCTCTTACGCCTTAGCATTGGAAGAGAAGAGTTTGCTAGAAACTGCAGAGAATCTTGTTTACTCCATGAACATGTGATACTATCATTTGACTTGTGTGGCTTCAGTTAAAAAAAAAAAAAAGTGGGAAAACTCCTGAATTAGGAAATTACCTATATTCCTGATAGGTTCTATCAGCATATGGAGTGTTTGAGGTTTTCAATTCTAGACCAGATTGCCTGGTTTGAATCTTGGCTCTTCAGTTTGCTAGCTGAACTTAATCCCAGGCAAATCATTTAAATCTGTATCTGTGAGAAGGACATGATAATTTTGCCTGTATCATACGATTTTGGTTAGAATGTACATTTATTGTAATATTATACATAATATTTGTCAATTACCCAGTGAGAAAACATCCAGTGTTTGTCTGAGTTACTCTGTGGCTCAATTGTTTTTACTGAAAGGGTGCTAGTATCTTTTATTTATTAGTAACATTGCTTTCATGAACTAGAATCTAAAGGACTCTCTATGGTAACTTGAATTTGTAATGCTTACCACCTTGTGAATAAAAATGCTCTTATTACTTGATGCTTTGAGCTTTTCTCTTAACTTACTATTTTTAAAAAGTTATTATTTTTTTAAGTAGGCTCCACACCCAGTAGGGGGCCTGGAACACAAGACCCTGAGATCAAAAGTCAGATGCTCTACTGACTGAGCCAGCTAGGCACCCCTAGCTTTTCTCTTAATTTAAATGTTTAAAACTTTACCTATTGTTTTAATAGTTTGTTAGGTATCCTTATGTGATATACTGAAGACCTTTATCTTGTCTCTTGATCTTATTTAAAGATACTTTCTGAATGAATAGAAGTATGGATGAAAGGACTCTGTATATACATGCAAGTGTACTTGCATAAAGTTTTTACTGCTACTTATTTTTTAAAACGTTTTGCTGTCCAACCACAGATAACAGAAATCCAAACCAGATCTGTAGCTTAAACGGTAATGTGAATATCTGTGTAATATCACACAGATCAAGAATAGAACTTTGCCACTCACAGCAGAGGCTTTTTCTTGCATTTTTATGCAGTTAAAACCTCCCTCCTCAAAAAATAGTAGCTATCAAGATTTTACAGCAATTTCCTCATTTCTTCTGAGCTTTATCACCCAGATTTACATTTCTAGACACTATGGTTTAGTTTTTTTTTTTTTTTAATGACCTGTTAAATCTCACTTACTCTATGGGTTCCCCAACCTTTTATTTTGCTTGCACTTTGTCTCTTACTGAACCCAACCTATTTGATCTGTAGATTTTGTCCTATTTTGAATTTTGATGAGTATATATTCTTGCATGGTCCAATTATGCATATTTCTATATATTTTTTTTGTCTTCTACAAAGTGACAGCTGGCTCTAGAAGCTGAATCAGATTTAGTTTCATCTCTTTGGTAAGACTAGAGGTGGTGTGAGTTTTTAATTAGGAGACATCAAGTGTCTGGCTATCTTTTATTTTCTGATGATAGCAGCCATTGATATTCAATGCCTAGATTTGTTAATACATGGCGGGTGTGTGCAAAATCATGACATTTTAATCTGATTAATTAGTTTTCATGTATTAATTGAGGTGCTTTTACAAACACTTCTCATCTACAGTTTACCTACCCAGTGTATGGCTTACAGAAAGATAAATGTTCATTTTCTTTTTCCAGTATTCAACTGAATGAATTCATTCTGTCATCCTCTGAACTTACCAAGTATCTTTTTGTGTGTGTGTGTGTTTACATAAAGATGAAATGCTTCATAAATTTTTACTGATAATTCCAATTCAATATTGTATTTTACTTCTACCCCATTGAGAATTCTGGTTCTCAAAGATAGTGGAATTAACAGAATTAGAATATTTGTATAATCATTCAGATATTTTATTCAACAGTGTACCCTCTAGATCTCAAAGTATACATACTCTCAACCAAGACTATTTCTGAAAAGAGTTATGTAATTTTTTTTACGTATTTCATTCACTCCTATTGTATTTTCTTGTTTATACTGTATATTTTCAGATTATACTGCCAATTATATACTCTATTCAGTTAATTTTAGGCCTTATTTAGTCATAGTTCTGAAAGTAACTTTTATGCTGTCCCTAAATCATTCTGTATATGTCTCTCTAGTCTTTGGTTGTCTGAGGACTTGAGTTCTAGCACGTTCCTTAAGAAATATTCACAGGAAAATAATTTTCTTCATTCAAGTTTTTAACTGTATGTTTTATACTTGAAAGTCAGTTTTGCTGAATATAAAATCTTGGCTCATAATATTTTCCTTGAATAACTTAAATATGTTCCTTTGTTTTATTGAATAAATTCTGATTATCTTATTACCTCTATTATCTCTATTCTTTTTGTCTAGGTGACCAAGGGAATGAGTTTTTTAAAGTCTAGTAACCTTACTAGAAAATGTCTTGGTGTTGGTTTTTATTGGTAAATGTTTGGAGATACTTATATGTGATATGCTTGAGTGTGTGTGTATAAAAAATTTCAGTATTCTCTTCTTCATGGATTCCTATTATGTTTATGTTGGACCATTTTTACCCAAGTTCAATACTTGTCGCCTTATATTGAATCTTTATTTCTTCTTTTTTTTAATTTAAAAATATTCTTTATTTTTCTTTTTATCTTAAATTATTATCTGTTAATTTTGTACCTGTATCATTACTGTATAATCCTCATTTCGAGAATAGTCTTTTATTTTAAATTCTTCCCTGACTGCTGCCCCTTAATTTATGAGCTTTTGAAATTCTAAATTACATAGTTCTTTAATGTTTGGTTTCATTGCCTTATTCTTTTTTGGCTTGTTATAAAATAGTAGATTGCAATTTTAACTGGTTTGGTAGGCATATCTTTCTGGCATGCGTTCATTATTTTTAGAAGTGTTTTTCTGCTCTTTATTTTTTTATAAAAGCTTTACCCAGGGATTGACTTCAATAATTTTTCCATTATTAGTTGTATTTGCCTTTTTATAAATACACCAGTCATACTGGCTTAGGGATCACTCTAATTGTCCTCATCTTAACCTCAGTATATCTCTTAAAGTCCCCATCTACAAATATAGTCACATTCTGAGGATACTCAGGGTTAGAACTCCCACAGTGACTTTGGTAGGGGACAAAATTCAGCCCATAACCATGTGTCATAGTCATGATCTTAGCATAGAGCCTGGAAACTATTAAGTGTTCAGTACCTTCTTGTTAGTGCCCTGTGTTAAAATCTGGGGGGGTGGGGGTGGGGGGTGATGGGGGTGTTGGGAAATTAAAAGTTAGTAAATTCTAGTTTACTGAGTTTAGGAGTTAGTGATTTTTATGGGAGAGGAAAACTAGTAAATGATAAAATACAAAGTAAAAATTTTAATCAAAGTAAAACAAAAATGCAGAATAATGTGAAAGGAAAAATTTACCCTTTAGGATACTAATTTCACATAGATTTGAGTTCTAGAGCTAAAAGTTTACAATTTCATGGCTCTGTGATATTGGGCAATTTACTAGCTTCATAGACTCCATCTATAAAGTGGGGAGAATAATTCCTACTTGTTATGATAGAGAGAAATAATGTATAAAAGTCTCTGCTGTAGTAAAAAGCAAAGACAATATATTAAAACTACTTAGTATGGCGTGAGTACGTATTAATCAGAATGAATGCACTGACTACTGAAATGATTGCTGCCTATAATGTTTCCCATGATTCTGTTGCTGTATACTGCCTGAACATCAGCTTTGTGAATAGGCTTATTAGAGCCAAGGCACATGTAAATTTCTGTTTCTGAAACTCAACACTAAAAGGCCTTTCCTTCAGACCACTGAAATTCAGTAACACAGTGATTCATACCTAGATATGAGGAGAATCCTGACTGTGTGCTTACATGTGTTTCAGAGAGAGATCTTTATGTATCAGAATTGTGGGTTTGGAGATGTGGGGATACTGTAATTTCAAAAAAGTCTCCCTGGTTTGTTACCTCCCTATTCTTTTTTCCCTCCCACTGCTCCCCCGCCCCCCAAATACATCTAAAACACTGGCCTATGGTTATTAAAGCAGATGATCCTTCAGGTGCACCTTTTTGGAGAATTAGACAATGACATGTAATGGCATTGCAGGTAGGGGGAACGTGTACTTTAGTCCAAAGATCAAGGTAAATCTAGGGAAATGTAAGTGGTATGATCTGGCTGAAGAGTAAGTTGTGTTGCCCAAGGTGTGGGTATACATTTATTGCCTTTTGTAGAACAAAAGGAGGTGGGAATTCTGTGATGAAGACTTGGAAATAATTATCTGTTGAAGTATGCTTAGGATTATTTGCCAATGTATTTGTCAGGGTTCTCTAAAGAAATAGAACAAACAGGATATACAAACACACATACACATACACACATGAGTTGGCTCATATGATTATAGATTATGGAGGTTGGCAAGTCCAAATTCTACAAAGCCAGTGTCACAGTTTAAGCTGTAAGGCTGGCAAGCTGCTGTAGAACCAGGAAGAGCCAATATTTTGGTTCTAAGATCAGTAAGCAGGAGGTTCCTCTCTTAATCCTGGCAAGTCAAACCTTTGTTCTATTCAAATCTTCAACTGATTGGATGTGGCCCATCCACATTAGGGAGAGCAATCAGCTTCACTTAGTTTACCAATTTAAATGTAAACCACATCTAAAAATACCCTCACAGAAACACCCAAATTATGTTTGACTGGATATTTGAACACCCCATTGCTCAGTCAATTTGACATATAAAATTAATCATTACAGTCAATAAAGTAAAATCAAAGTGTACAGTATTTTTGGCATAATTACTCTTGGCAATTATACATATACCTTGACCCTTTAAGAGTTCTCACACATGGGGATGAGACATTAACTGAAAAAATTTGGGCTTACTAATTCTTACAGCTTTTTAATATTAATCTGTAGACTACAGGTCATGTTCCATTAGAATTTTCTCTCTGTTAAGTCACATTGAGTTGTGTGATACCTAGATGCTGTATGTAAATAGAGTTATTCAGTGTAAATCAGACTATGTGTTAAAAAAGATTTTTTGGGGGAAATTACCCTACAGGTTTAGATATTAAAGTACTTCATGTGTCGTAACCATCCTTTTAGGAGGATTTAAAAAAGATATTGTATAAAAAAAAAACAGTGTAGCAACTAAAACTAAGAAGTTAATATTAGTAATAAAGTTGACAGTTCAGGTATGATCTGAATTTAACTCCAGTATTTTTCTAATTTATCTTTAGGTCTTTATTGGGGAGAGAAGAAAGATTGGATTCTTGTAGAGTTTTTATGATTCTGGGAAGCAAAATGATTTTATGGCCCTCCCCCATGCTATTGTATTTATTTTAACCACTAAACATTTCTAAGAAGTGGTTTATTAATAGAACAACAGATTAACATTTCTAAAGGCTCCTGTTATACATATTTTTCTCTCTCAGCTGGGGGTACTAGAATAAGGGTGGAACTGAGGAGGTTCAAGTTATCGGAGCGCTCTTCCCTAGCTACATTCTTTCCCATTCTGGGTTTCCACCTGACTATATTCCACACCAATATAGTCACTGCTGTTCTCTTTCGTTGGTGAAGATATTTAAGTACATTGACACTCCCAGTTAGGGTTGTCAGTGTATGTTTGTGGGATCACTAGTAGAAATCACATGAGGGGGTGCCTGGGTGGCTCAGATGGTTAAGCGTCTGCCTTCGGCTTAGGTCATGATCCCGGGGTCCTGGGATCGAGCCCCGCATCGGGCTCCCTGCTCCGCGGGAAGCCTGCTTCTCCCTCTCCCATTCCCCCTGCTTGTGTTCCCTCTCTCGCTGTGTCTCTCTCTGTCATATAAAAAAAAAAAAAGCACATGAGATGCTTCACCCTAGATCTCATGGGCAAACTGATACGTGAATGATCAGAAGGTATCCATTTTAGTTTTAAGTTCAGGGATGAAAACATGGGACTGTTACTCAAGATGTTTTTCATTATTATACATAATTACTGCATTTTGGGTGAAATAGTAAAACTTGGAAAGGATTAGTGGGACAAAGTTGAGATGGATTTTTAAAAATTTATCTAAATTCAATTACCATATAACGCATTATTGGTTTCAGAGGTAGAGGTCAGTGATTCATCAGTCTTATATAATACCCAGTGCTCATTATGTCATGTGCCCCCCTTAATGTCCATCACTCAGTTACCCCACCCCTCACCCCTCTCCCCTCTAGCAACCCTGTTTGTTTCGTATGCTTAAGAATCTCTTATGGTTTGTCTCCCTCCTGATTTCATATTGTTTTATTTTTTCTTCTCTTCCCCTATGAACCTCTGAGTTGTTTCTTAAATTCCACAGATGGAGTTTTTAAGAAAGACTTTACTATTTGAGAGAGAGAGCCTGAACTTGTGTGCGTGCATGAGCATGAGCAGGGGGTGGCGGGGAGGGGCAGGGGGAGGGGGAGAAGCAGCCTCCCCACTGGGCAGGGAGCCAGAGGACTTGGGGCTAGACCCCAGGACCCTGAGATCATGACCTGAGCGGAAAGGAAAAGTCCCACATGTAAGGGACTGAGCCACCCAGGTGCCCCTCTCCCTTTTTCTTTAAAGAAACACTGAAATAAATAAGACTACAGGGAACATTTGAAGTTAGAGATGGGTCGTATCTTCAGTAGACAAAAAAAAAAAATTGTATTTTTTGTTGAATCCATGTGATCATAACAACAACAATTATGTGAACACTTACTGGGGATTTACTTGGAGCAGGCACTCTATGTAACTTTGGGTATATTAACTCATTTAATCCTCATCAAAATCTCATAATGTTGGGTCCTTTATTCCATGTTTCCTTCATTTCTTTTAGATTTATAAATTCTGTGTAGAAAGTTCGGCTCTACATAGAGATTGATTTTTAGTCTCTATATTTCATACATTAAAATATTGTTAAAATATGAATGTACTATTTATAGAAATTTTTGGCTATTGGATTGGATTCCTGTAGCATTTTAAAAAATTCATGTGGCTTAATAATTTAACGAACATTATTGAATGCCCAAGAATTGCCTTGTATCTGTAATTGATCAACATTGCATGTTTTTCCTTATGTTGGGTAAGAAATGGTTAAATTGTGAACTCCAGTGATCCATGCAGATCAGAGTAGGAATTGGGTGGATTTGAGTTTTTTAAGTAGTTTGACACTAGAAATCTCAAAGGCAATTGACTAACAACACTTCTTTCTCACAATTCAGGGGTTGATTCTGACGGGCAACCGGTGTTGAGAACCGTTGAATTTGGGAACTGATGAAGATTCAATCTAGTGTAGACTGTGAATGACACTGGATAGGTGGAGGATTTTATAATACTAGGGGAAAGGACATATCGGTATGGACATGGACACTATAAAGAAAATGGCAAGTCTGGAATAGACTACTGTGGAGTAAATAACTGGGAATTACAAGACATTGGCAGATGCATAGAAATGACCATGATAAAAGATTCACCTTATTTATTACATTGCCTTGAATCTAGATTCTTAGGTTTTTTTTTTAGTTGATTTTCACTAAATAGAGGGGTGAATTTATTTTTTATCCAGCTTCATTGAGATATAATTGACATATAACATCATGCAGATTTAGGGTATGCAGTGTGATGATTTGAAATATGTACATATTGTGAAGTGATTACCACAGTAAGATTCACACATTCTCCACATCCAGTAGTTAAAATATTTTTTAAAAGATGAGTTTTAAGGTCTCCTACTGTGCATATGTACACGTAGATACACACACACATATTCATGTTTTTTTTATTGTACCTTATTTGTTTTGGGGGGTAGAATATTTTTTATTTTAGTATACTTTGAAACAAAAGATGAAAGAATAGTACACTTAACTTCCATCTGTCTTTTACCTAGATAAACCAATTCACCCCTTGTTTACATATTGTCCCCTTTGCTTTATCATGTCTATACATGTTTTGTCTTTCTTGTTTGGCCTACAGAATTAGGGACTAGTTAGTGGGTGTTTGCTAAATTTATGGTAATTTGTTGTAGAACAAACAGAATAATAAAAATATGCTATGTAACTCATGAGAACTTCAAGAAAAATAATAAATGAGAAATTACAGTAGATATTACAAAATGTTAAAATGAGAGGAAAGTGAATGAAATCTTTTAAAATGAAAATGAAATAATTTAAACTGAACGAAAATATCACAATGTTTGAAATAAAGCTAAGGCTGTGAATTAGAGGAAAATTTAAGGCTTTATATGTAAGTATAAGAATAAAGGAAAAGCTGGAAGTAAACAATTTAAGCATCTTTTTCAAGAAAACAGCAAACTAAGTCTAAAGAGGGTAGAAGGAAGAAAATACTGGATAGTAGAAATTCAAGAACTAGAAAATAAACATACAAGAGAATCAAAAAGCTTTTCTTTGAAAATGTTAATAAAGTTGATAAAGCCTTGGCAAGAGTGATCATGAAAAAATTTCCTTTCTGTGAGGTCATGTTTCTGGAATCTCTTATATGGTTTTAGAAAATTGTAAAGGGTGTCATCATGAAGATTGGTACTAATAGAACATAGAGCTCCAGCACCATATAATATTCTTGATAAGTGGGAGGTGATTAGTAATAGGAGTACTATTAATTGATGATATTGTTCCTATTTTACTTTTATTTTTTTCGATATTGTTAATATTTTAAGTGGTCTGTTGTTCCCAGCTTTGCTTAGAAAAATGATAAACTATCACTATATCAATGTTCATACACACCGAATTATATAGACCTGTCCATGTAAGAAGCAGCTGGGTTAAATGTGTTTTTTATTTTTATTTTTTTTATGTTATGTTAATCACCATACAGTACCTCATTAGTTTTTGATGTAGTGTTCCATGATTCATTGTTTGCGTATAATATCCAGTGCTCCATGCAATATGTGCCCTCCTTAATAGCTGGGTTAAATGTTAATCAAACTAACTTGATTTAGGCTTCTCATTTAAAATTCTGCCTTTTTTCTTTATTCTTCATATAATACCATGCAACATCTTCTTAATTGGCAGCAAAATAGCTATTTCTTAGCATTTTAGATCTGTCTACTATAGAGGAGGACGGCATATCTTTTGAGAGCGTGCATCCAGGGTTAACAAAGGTGAACATTATTAGGTCATATGGCTTCTGTTTTTGAATCAGATCATGTCAAAGAGGTCTAAAAAATTTGAAGAAAATCGGTTTAGCTCTTTTCACTTGGGGTAACACTTAAACAGGTGGGAACTTAATTGTATTGAATTGACCAAATTGAGAGGAATGCCAAGGAAACTGCTGTACTCACCTGGGACACTAGGTGGCACAGTGAGCTGCACACAGGAGATTTCTTCTAGCCTGAGGAGGGGATGTGCAGGAGAGATGGGATTTTATCAGATTCTAGGAGACTCCAAATAAATGTAGGAGGATTGAATTGTCAAGCCAAAGAGCTGTCACTTCCGGTTAGTCCTTTTCAAATGTATCCTAAGCTCGCTTATTTCTGTTGATTACACACGTTCTGGTTAGCCACCTATACAGTGTTGAATACATGACTATTGACTTGGGTGGTAACGGGTCAAGGACTTACCAGTGTGAATTCCAAGTGACTTCACTGCCTGAAGGTAAAACCTTCCTGGTTCCTAGTTGGACAGTTAGGAACAGCAGGTAAGCCTCGATTTTAGCATACTAGCACTTTATTCCATTTTCTGTTTGAAACTTAGTATTTTTTTTCTTTTTTATCTCAGAAAGAATTTCACAACACATTTGCATAGTTATGGACACAAAAGAAGATGAGAATCATGTAGGTCATTATCTTGAAGAAATACTAAAAAATGAATTAAATGTAAGTATTCAAAGGTTGAGTTTCATGACATCAAAGAGTTGAGTTCCACTTACTCCCTGTTTTTGAGCTGATGAACTTCTTAGTTGAATTCATACCTAATTGGGCTAAGGAAATGGAAGAAGTAGTAATAAGTGTGAGGAGGTCCATAGGAATTATTTGTAACATTTACCACTAACGACTTGGATTATTTACTTCTTTGACAACTTTTTGTCTTGAAATGTTTTGTTTGACAAAATGATTTTATTTAATTTTAAGTCATTTCCCTATTTCTATTAAAATGTATAACCATCTATCAGGACTTATGATGAACATGTGATGACCTTTTAACAATATACACAATCAAATTCTACTTAAAAGCTGAAGGAAAAAGTTTATTTAGTTAATTTTATCATGATAGCGCAGTTAGAAGGGGAACGGGCTCTGTTAGGACTGTCTGCTCAGATGGCAGCTTTTTTGCCTAATTTCCTTATCTTAAATTGAAAATGTCAATAACATCTACTTTGTGAAGTTATTAAGAGGATTGACTTTGGAAAGCGTCTAACTTGTAGTAAATTTTTGGTGAAGATGAAACTGTAATAATTAAATTTTTGATGATGAGACAGATGTGTATTAAATTCTACCAGTAGCACTTGGAGCAACAACCCAAAGCTGAAAGAAAATGACCACCATATCCACTGTCTCTTCAGTGGAAAGGTTATACTGTAATCTACTTTGTGATATTGCTTCTATCCGTTGACTTTCTGGACATTTCCCCTTCATCCTTGGAAATTTTCACATCTTGCGCTGTCTGCTTTCTACCTCGAGTTCACCTATTGAGAATCTATTCCTAAATTCCTTTCCCCAGTTTCACTGCTGCATCTTGCAGAATATTTATTGATAACTTTTCACTGTCTGACCCACTGAAGCACCCTTTTGCCTCAAAAATAGTCTTTTATCTTAGGGTAATCTCATTTATTCTTTCTCCAGTCAATGCAGAAGTCAATGAGGTGGGACCCTGAAAGAATATTACTGGAACTCTGGCTATCAATCAACCCTAAGTTTAGAGAGTTGGGTTTTTATACTTTTGTTGAGTACCCAGCTGTTGTATTCTGTGTGACTAATTCCTTTATGGATCTTTCTAGTATTAGACCCTGCAAGAAGTCCCTTTGATAACAATTATTACAGTATTCTCTTTTTATTGCTTCTTTTTCTGTATCTGTTGAATGATGAAATGACATGGAATGTAGGGATACACACAGTAGTACATTGACTGGCCTTGTGTGATTTATTCATCACTCTGGCCTCTCAGGTCCTTACCCTTTTCATTTCCAGTGACCTTCATCTACCTACCTATTGGGTCCAGTCTGCATATTGCCATCATCTTAACTGTGCTGACAAAATAAATACTAAGGTTATTTCTTAAGCTCTGACCACAACATTTTGTCGTTTCATATATTTTGCTAAATTACTCCTGTGCATATTTGAATTTTATAGGAAACTCCAGGTCCCCCATCTTCTCCTTTTCTTTTGGCTACATTTTATTTTATACCCTTCCTTGCTTAGTTTAGATGTCATGTTTTAGGGCTTCAGTGGATCATGAATCTTCTACCGCTATCCTCAATTCCCTTGTCCTTCAAATGCACCCCTTCATTAAAACTCCATGTATTTGTCTAACTTTTCATTTCTCTAAGCCTTGACTCAAACTTCATACTGCTGGAGAAAATTACACAGCAGTGCAGATTGTTGCCATTAAAAAATACTGGTCTCCATTCTCCAGTGGGCAAAGAATATTTTATTTATTTATTTTTAAAGCAAATATACTACGATTGCATAATCAACGCCCATCCTCCTCTTGAATATTTTAAACCTCCTGCACTTTGCTCAAATGCTGAACCCAGGTTTTCTTAACTTCAGTGTTAGCATTTTGAGCTAGATAACTCTTTGTTGTGAGAGCCTGTCTTCTGTGTTGTATACTGTTCAGCAGCATCCTTGGCCTATACCCACCAGATGCCCCTAGTTGTAACAACTAAAACATCTCTGATTATTAGTAAGTGTTGCCTGGATGGGGCAAAATCCTCCTTCAGTTGAGAAAAGCTGGTCCAGTCCCACTATCTTTAACCCCATTGTTAGACACGGTCTTGTCTCCAATTTCAGAGCATAATTACTCACTCCCACATGGCAGCATTCCTATCTTCCTGGCACCAAACCTCCAAAGAATCCTATGTCTGTAGCTGTACTCTTAATAGGACTGTTTCTTCTTCTGAGCTCTGGTTCCCCTCCCTCCTCTTCCCCCATTGCCATCAACATCCCAGCATATTCAAGTTCCTTCCATTAATTGAAACTAAACAAAACAAAAAATCCTCTTAGGTTACCCTGAAGCCAGCCTTGTTTAGAATAATTTAACTTCTCATTTCTCATTTCAGTGTAGCCTGATTTCCAGTCCTACCTTGTGTAGGAACTATTCTCAGCAAGGTCCTCAGTGACCCTTTGGGCAATCCACAGACATTTATCAGTCCTTACCTTGATTTATTGCAGTACTTGACCCTCTTGTCTAATACTTTATTCCAGAAGGAATCTCATCCATTTTTATAATGTCTTATTTATCTGAACCTCCTTTTTTTGTTTGTGGCTTCCTCTTAGTTTTGTTTATAGGATCCTGTTCATAATTTTTAGGTTTCTGTACAAAGGTGAGTGGTTTACTCTGTATAACCATGCTGATGGCTTCACGTATCATCTACTTGCTAGAGATAAAACCATTCTCTAGCCCTGTGTTTAATTATTCACCAGCCTGTGTTTCAGATCTGTAAATTCATTTAGAAGTTCCTCAGACCCTCAAACTTAAATGTTAGTAGTATTTAACATTTCACAAATTCTTGTCTAAAGCAGTTGTCCTCCATCTGCTAAGGTTTCAGCCTCTGACATTTGTATATTTTGCCTAGTTCCCTAAACCTGGTGTAATCTTTCAACCATTCTCTATCTCACCCCTGAAGCAAATAAAATTCCAAAACACTTGAGTTTTATCTCAGTATCCCTCAACTGAGGAATCTGGAGTCTTCCCAGAGCTTAGTGCAGTCTTGATACCAGGGGGAGATTTATTGAATGCTAAATAAACAAATGGATAAATGATCATAACTTGCTATTACTAACTTGCACATTATATTATATATTGTACTATGCTTTCTGTATAACCGATTATTCCCAACTTAGTGACCTTAAATAACAAACATTCACTGTCTCACAGTTTTTGTGAGACATAAGTCTAGGCACAGCACAGCCAGCTGGCTTCAGTTCAGGGTCTTTAATTTGACTGTAGTCAAGCTGTCCTCTTCAGGCGGAGGCTCACCTGAATCATCCATGGGCAAATGGATCTGCTCCCAATTTATGCAAATAGTTGTGGTCAGGCCTCAATCCCTTGCCATGTGGGTTTATCCACAGAGCTGCCTCACAACATGGCATTCAGGATTGAAGGCATGGTCTTTTTGTAACTTGATCTTAAAAGTAACACCCCATCACTTGTGTCCTATTGTCTTCTTTCAAAGTGAGTCAGTATATTCAACCCACACTCAGGAGGGGATTATGTGAGATTGTGAATATTGAGAGGTGGGGGAATTTTTAGTGGGTCTCTTTTAGAAGTTGTCTGCCACGAACATAAATTTGTTACTAAGTTAGAAAAGAAAATACCCACTACCATGGCCATCCTAGTTTCCTGTACATGAGAAGCAGTACTATATTTAAGTCTGAGTCTTCTCTATTAGAAATCATTATCCAACCACACTATAATTCCTTAAATAAATGGAGGCCCAATCTATTTGATATGAAAACTAGTCCTTAGTACTCGAGTTTATCATATATTCTATATGACAAACACCAGAGTTGATCAGAAACATCCAAATAGTTTTCTTTTTTTTTTATTGTACTTTATTATGTTAGTCACCATACATCATTAGTTTTTGATGTAGTGATCCACGCTTCATTGTTTTCGTATAACACCTAGTGCTCCATGCAGTACGTGCCCTCCTTAATACCCATTACCGGGCTAACCAATCCCCCCTCCCCTCTAACACCCTCAGTTTGTTTCTCAGAGTCCATAGTCTCTCATGGTTCATCTCTCCCTCCGATTTCCCCCCCTTCATTATTCCTTTTCCTTCTCCTAATGTCCTCCATGCTATTCCTTATGTTCCACAAATAAGTGAAACCATATGATAATTGACTTTCTCTGCTTGACTTATTTCATTAGCATAATCTCCTCCAGTCACATCCATGTAGATGTAAAAGTTGGGTATTCATCCTTTCTGATGGCTGAGTAATATCCCATTTGTAGATATGGACCACATCTTTATCCATTCGTCTGTTGAAGGGCAACTGGGCTCTTTCCACAGTTTGGCTATTGCGGACTTTGCTGCTCTGAACGTTGGGGTGCATATGGCCCTTCTTTTCACTACATCTGTGTCTTTGGCTCCATACACAAAGATAAACTCAAAATGGATGAAAGACCTCAATGTGAGACCGAATAGTTTTCAAATTAGTGACTGACAGATGGAGCTGACTAGCCAAAACCAACAGCCTAAGGACATACTCTAAACAAGAAATGAGTTTAATCACCTGAATTAAATACAGTTCTATCCAATATAAACCAGCCTAACAAATTTTCAAATTCTAGTAAAGAGTCATTGACTACTTTTTTTAGGTTTTTATGTTGATCATTCCATAGTATAACCCTAGGTGACCTGTTGTATAATCTGATAAAACATCCTAAATATTGACTTAATTTTAAAAGAAATGAGCCCACAAAATAGAGAGATAATAGTCTTAACATATTCTTCACAGCTTCAGAAATAGTTTCTGAGCTTTTACTAGGCTTCATTTCTATATTTTTTTCTTTTCCTTTGCTACTCCCTCCCTCTGTCACTTTTTTTTTTTTAAGATTTTTGTTTGTTGGTTGGTTTTTAGAGAGAACACGTGTGAGCTCAGGGGGTGGTGGGGACCAGAGGGAGAGGCGGCATAGAGAGAATCACAAGGAGACCCCCCCCACCGAGCATGGAGCCTGACATGGGTCTTGACCTAATGACCCTGAGATCATAATTTGAGTCCAAATCAAGAGTTGGATGCCCAAACTACTGAACCACCTAGGTGCTTAACCCAGGTGTCACTTTTGATGATGGAAAATTTCAATTACATACTTAAAAAAAGAGAATATTAAGAATGCTCATGTATCTAGCTTCAACAATTATCAACTCATGACCAATCTTGTTTTCTCTCTACTCATTTACACCCCTCCAATTATGCTGATGAAAATTTCAGCTATCCTATCTTTTCATCTGTAAATATCTCAGTATGTATATGTACAAAAAAGATTTCATCTTTTAAACTATAATCATATAATTATCTCCAAAATATCCATAATTGTGCCCTAATATCTTTACATGTCCAGCAGTTCACTTTTCTCCATTTCTGCTATATATTTTATCCTTTTTGTTTCCCATTTGTTGGAATCATTGTATCTTTCAGTGTACCTTTCATTCTCTTTCAAGATTGTCCACAAACTGGGGCACCTAGGTGGCTCAGTTGGTTAAGCAGCTGCCTTTGGCTCAGGTCATGATCCCAGAGTCCTGGATCAAGCCCTGTATCGGGTTCCCTGCTTCTCCCTCTGCAGCTCCCCTTGCTTGTGCTCTTGCATGCTCTCTCTCTCCAAAAAAAAAAAAAAAAAAAAAAATCTAAGAGTGTCCACAAATAACCATTGGTTTGTATGTCTCTTGAGTTCCTTTTAATCTATAGCTTTTATCTCTATTTTTTTTTTTTTTTTTTTTTTAGTAAACTGTCTTTTAGAAATGCCCACATTAGGGGTTTTACTGTTTGCGACCCTGTGGTGTCACTTATCATGTCTGTCTATCACCTGTATATTCTGGAAATTGTAGTAAGATCTAGAGGTTTGTTCAGATTCAGACTAAAGTTTTCCTTGGCAAAAAATACATCATTTTCTTTTTCAAAGGTGGTGATGTATACTTCTCCCAAGAAGTACCTAAGTTCAGTCTTTTGTATTTCTTTGGTGTAGGCAGACACCAGTGCCTAGAGTCATTATTATATAAAGGTTGCAAAATGATACAAAGTGAAATGAAAAAAAGTGGAATTGTAGCTTCTGCTCTGGAGATTATCAATGGGGTTTTTTATTCTTAAAGATTATAGATAGAGTCATGATTTTAAAATCATTTGATGTGATTCAATGCATAGCAGTTATACTTTTACTAATGCTCAAATGGTCCAGTTTTGGCCATTCATTAGAAGCCTCTTCAAGTTAGCTTGAATCCTTTTCTCATTATGCTAATAGTTTGATAATTTTCCTGCTTTCTGATGTGACATGGTATTCTAGATTCATCTTGACCTCTAGATTCATTTCCTGGCCAAACCTAGAATCAACCAGTTCTCTAGCTGGCTGCTACTAAACTGGTTATTGTTTCCAATTTTTATTTTGCTGAACAGGGGTAGAATACAGTTTCTGTCATTTGTTAAAAATAAAACACATCCTTGATTCTTATAGATGTTTCCAACTGAAATTAGAAATGGGAATGCAGGTCTTTTTAAAATGTGTTTTATCTCTGTCACCTTTCTCTAGTGGTGAAATTTAGTGTTTTCTATAATTCCAACATAACACATTTGCTTTATTTCATGCTAATTGATTCCTGAGAATAATGTAAGGTATTTTTTCCTTCACTGTCTTAAGGGTATATCGTGTTTAGGATTTACAATCAAATTAATGTGTTCTCCAGTCATTTGATATGTACTTCTAATTGGTTATGATGCTATCTAGATACACAAAATCATTTGGCTTATTTTTAGACATTTCTTTTTCAAAAGAAATTTTTTTTTAAAGATTTTATTTATTTGAGAGAGAGACTGAGATAGAGCATGAGAGGGGGGAGGGTCAGAGGGAGAAGCAGACTCCCTGCTGAGCAGGGAGCCCGATGTGGGACTCGATCCCAGGACTCCAGGATCATGACCTGAGCCGAAGGCAGTCGCTTAACCAACTGAGCCACCCAGGCGCCCCCAAAAGAAATTTTTTATAATTTTATATGATCTTTTATCAAAATCAAACCTACAAAGCAAATTACACTCAAAGAAGTCTAACTTTTTTCACTGTCTTCTGTACCCTGTTGCCTCCTTCTTTTCTGGGTAACCAGTTTTCTTGAAGTTTTATGGTTTATTCTTTTTACTGTTTATCAGTATCTGTATAATAAGTATTGTTTTGTATTTATTAAGATTTTTCTCCTGTCCTCCTTTGACTACCTTTGTATAAATATTCCTATGAAATACCTTTGTCTTTTACTAATATGAATTTAAATTCTTTTGGCTCTTGTCTAATGGGTCTCTTCTGGGCAGTGTGGAAAATAACTAGTGTCATCTTCCTGCTACCTCTGCTTTCAGTATCTAATCTGAATTAGTGTCTTTTAATTAACTACCTGCTAACACCTTTAAAATGACAGCAAGCCTTTTTTATATTCTCTTCCATTTATATGTGATTACATACTATGTTGTTTCCCTCACAACCATTACTTATTCTTAGATTTATAAGTAAATGTTTCTTTAGTTTTAAGAAGACTTACGTTGATATTTTGCAGATCATTTTGGTTCTCTGAAACTAATGCTCCAGGAGATTTCCCAGGGAGGGCTCCTCGACACAGTAGTCCAAGTTCTTGCATGTGAATAAAATTATTCTGTGGTTAAAAATGTACAAGTTGATTTTGGCTCAATGAAAACATTGGTTCAAAACTTACACCCTGAACACCTTAAATATGGTTCTGCATTGTTTTCTATCATGAGGTGTTTGGATCTGGTCTCTTTGCCTGGATGCCCGGTGAATTTTTTTTTCTTTAAAGTCCAACTGTACTAGAATTTTCTTAGTGTTGGCCCTTTTGGGTTAATATACCTATGTACACTATGTGTTCTTGTAGAGTATAATTTCATTTCTTTTTTTTCATGAAATTGTCATGGCATTATTGTTTTAGCATTTTGCATTCCATTACTTTAGTTTTCTTTTTCTGACATTCCTATTTGTTTGCCTATCTTTATAGCTATTACTTTCTCTTGGTTTTTAAAAAATGTTTTAATTTAAACTTTACTTTCTTCTGTGTTCTTCCTAATTTACCCTTCATTTCTGAAACATTATTTTCTCATTTTCCCATTTTCTTGTTCTAATCACCTTATTTCTGATTTATTCCAATTCTGACTTCTGTAGTTCTCTTGTTGTTTTAGCTTATTATTAAATGTTGGGTTGCAGCTTTCACTCATTTTGTGAATGTCTTTCTGAAGTGTGTGTATTGCCTGTAGGGACATTATTTGGCTCTTCATTCACTCATTCATTCATTCATTTGAGAGAGAGTGCATGCACGCAAAAGCTGATGGGGAGGGGCAGAAGGAGATAGAGAATCTTAAGCACGCCCCATGGCCAGTGCGGAGCCTGATGTGGGGCTCAATCTCACAACCCTGAGATCATGACTGAAATCAAGAGTTGGATGCTTAACTGACTGAAGCACTCAGGTGCTCTATTCTTTTATTTCTTATGAGATTTGAGGTCCTCTCTTATTGCTACTTTTTAAGTAAGAGAGTTTTTTAAATCTATATTTAAGATGAAGGGGTGGGTCAGAATAATTTTTATAGCTTAATTGCATATACTTCTTATTCACTTGCTCAGGAAAAATGGAAGAGATCGCCGTGCTCTTCCTGAGTTTCTATCCTTGCTACCTTTCTCCTTTACCTGGATCTTCTCTTTGGCTCCTAATGCACCTCTGTCAATTTAGACTTTTCTGGCTGATGCTTTGACTTAGAAGGTGCTTTCTTAGTTTGGGCCCAGACTCCTAATAATCCCCCAGCAGAGTGAGAAACTTCATGTGGCCCCTTTGTTTTCAACTTTGAATTGGAGACTAGATGGCCTCTGAGTTTTTGCTGCTCTTTCCAGAATGGCCTGCTAAGGTATCCAGAGAGTACCTGATGATGGTTTTGTATTACTTTCTTTGGGCTCCTTTTTACCCGTCCTCTTTGGCCTGCACATTATCTTAAATGGTGGGGGTCTTTATAGTTGCTCGCAGTTTATCCCTACCTACTTATACTGGTTTTGTGATAGATAACATCTACAGGTTTTCATTTTTGAAGTTTTTTCTTGTACTGTTTGTTTTTATGGAGAGATCTACAGAGACTTGAAGATTAGAACAACTCTTTCCAGAATCTTCTTTCCTTTATTCTTTATGTGTGCTCTGCTTGATATATCTAATTTTTAAGCACTTAAATTTCTCTCTGAATTTCAAGTGTCTAGTTGATCTATAAATATACATGATAACTTTAGAACTTGAAAAAATTAGGCTTGATTTGAAGTTAGGGATTTCTTTCATTTAATAAAACCAAGATGTATGCGGATGTTCAAAAGAAAGAAGTACCACTGATTTGGCGCCTGGGTGGCATAGTCCTTGAAGTGTGGGATCTCAAGGGTGGTGAGATCGAGCCCTGCCTTGGGCTTCGTGCTTTGTGTGGAGTTTGCTTGAGATTCTCTCCGCCCCTCCTTCTGCCCCTCCTGCTCATGTGGTCTCTTGTGTGTGCTCTCACTGTCTCTTTCTCAAATACTTAAGTAAATCTGAAAAAAAAAAAAGTACCACTGTTTCTCAAGCACCTCTTAATTGTAATATACTCCTTTGAGGAGATATATTGGATTTTTTAAAACTAAGAGTTCATGTAGAATTTACAAAAAAGAACTTTGTGTGTTCTGTAAAGTTAGAGAATCTCGGTTGACTTGGAAGGAGCTGTCATTCAAAAATCTGTCCTGGCTTTTTTTTTTTTTTTTTAAAGATTTTATTTATTTATTTATTTGAGAGAGAGAGAGAGAGAGAAACAGCATGAGAGGGGATAGGGTCAGAGGGAGAAGCAGGCTCCCCGCCGAGCCGGGAGCCCGATGCGGGACTCGATCCCAGGACTCCAGGATCATGACCTGAGCTGAAGGCAGTCGCTTAACCAACTGAGCCACCCAGCCGCCCCTGTCCTGGCTTCTAAATTTGCCTAAAAACTATTAGACCACAGAAGGACTTAACAAAATGTTTTCTCTCAGACACCCACAGCACTAACAGTTGGAGTGCCTTTTATATGCCAGAGATATGCTATGTACCTTAGTCCTTTAAAATAATCTACCCCCCCCCCCTTATTTTACAAATAGAGGAAAACTCTGGTTTAATGATTTACCTGAGATCACATAACTATTGACTGCAGGTGCTGATTGATTCATTATGATTTCTATTAAATATTCTTCTAAGAAAAGGTAAAACAAAAGAACTGAAAAAACAGATGTTTAACAGGGTTTATACCTAATGTTAGGAAGAAGTCCCCTTGGAATTGCTTAATTTTATATATTTTTCTCCCCCATAAGGGAAAATTTATCTTGTGTCATTTTTCAGCCCATAATTTACAGACAAACACAAAACACCTCATTTTCTAACATTTTTACCTCCCAGAGCTTTTGTCTTACTCTGAAAAGAACATATAAAAAAGCTGAAGTCACCAGGATTGAAATCAAGTCACCTGCTGGGCAGATCAGTGAGGGTGTGGAGCTGCTCAGTACACAGTGGGAGGATTGTCTTACTGGCATGAAAAGAAAAAATGATTCTCATTGAAACTAAAGGAAGAGATTGGGTATGTGTGTTATAATTATCTGTGCTAGATTTTTGAAACTTACCTTAGGAGGCAAACTGAATAAACTCTAATGATGCACACCAAATACATGAAAGAGGTTGGTTAAAAAGTAAAATAAGGAACTAAGTAAGGGACACCCTTTCTAACCTCCATACATAAGAACATTTCACTCATACTTGAATTTCAAGGCTTTATAATCAGTCTTGTTATATTTCTTTGATTTCTTAAGGAGTTTGAAGTATTTCATGGACCACATCTAATTTAGAGCTCGAGCTATCCAAATGTACATAAGACAGTAATGGAGGAGTCTGTTATCATTGTTTCCTAACTCAACAAATATTGAAAAATAGCTTATGATATATACTTTGCTGAGTAGTAAGGGATTTATAAGAATGTGGTCATTCTTCATTAGTCCTTAATTCCCTAATTTACTTACCAAATAATCCATGCCTGTTAAGATTTAGTCACTGGATACTGGGAGTTGAATTAAACAAGTGTGGTTCCTTCAAGGGTTGTCTGGAACATAGTGTTGAGTTGGGGATAACACAGTAAATGAATTAAAGATGTTTAGTTACAAATGGTGAAAACAATTGTAAGCAATAAGTAAAGTGTGCTAATGTGAGAGAGAGCCCTGGAAAATCCTTTAGAGTGCAGAAGGAGAGCAGTGAGCTAGAATCTCTTGGCAGATAGGACATTGAGTTAAACCTCTAAGTGTAATCAGGAGTTAGCTAAGAGAAATCCAGGAGGAAGAGTGTGTAAAAGGCATTCAGAGAGTTGTGTTGAGTGGGCTGAAAGAAGGCTCCTATGGTTGAAGTGGAAGTGAAGTGTTGGGACGTGGGGACAGGCTCCGTGAAGGTTATTGCCACCACCAGTGCTGCTACTGTTGTTACCGATCTTTTGTCCTGAGAGCAAAATGAACTGATGGAAAACTTGAGCCGGAAATGATATAAACCAGTTATATCCATAAAAGGATTATGTTGGCTATTGCTTCTTAAAGCACTGTAGAAGACGACATGTAGTATTTAATGTTTTCCTACATCACATTTACCCCTACAAGCCCAGGTCTTTTCAACCCATTTTTCATTGATATAATGAAAGAAATGAAGTTCTTATCTTAAGATAAGAATGCTTATCTTATATTTGGAACAAACAGGGACTATAGGAGATTTTCTTGTATTTGCTTATCCACTTCTTCCTGTTTCCTGGAGCACATAATTTCATTACTGTTCTGTGTAACAACCAATGACTAGCAGGATATGACTGAGACACATTTGTTTTCCTGGGTGTAAGGCATCCTTTGGTTTTGTTGAGGCTGTCTGTGATACACACAGCCTAATTTATTTTGCCTAATGCCCTCAAGGTTGTGGCCAGTGAGTATATGGATCTGTGCTTTTTCTTATAGACCTAACTAGATTCAGTGTATGACATACTAGTTAAACAAAACATCAAAAATAGCTAATGAAATAAGAGCAGAAATGAAACAGAACAAATTAAGTCATTGCAACATGGTAAGACCCATTCAAAATGGGGGTTATTTTATGCTTATTTTGACATGTAACACAATATTTGCTTTAAAGATAAAGGATTTGTTCATTTTTTGAAGCTGAACACAGTGAAGTATAGTGAAATAACACAGTAAACACTACCGTGGGACTTCTGACTGAACAATACCAACACAATTCAGTTAGAATATGTGGTTTTGGTGTATATACAAGACTACAGAAACTAGCTGAAGACCATCCAATTAATTTCTTTGAGTTTATTTGGGATGTTAGCCAGATTTCCTGATCAGTTTTCCAGAGGTAAAAAAAAAATGTTCAAAATTATTGGACCACCTAGTTGCTTGGGATGGTATTAATTATATTCATGCTGTATTTAATAAAATTAACAGTTTATAATTACAACTGCTTGTCATAGTTTTAGAGTCATTATTAATGAGGGAGTGAATATAATCCTCCTTAAATACCACTTTGTGTACTTTATATACATATCTACGTTTTTTGTCTCTATGTTTTTGAGTCATAGGCACATAATGAAATATTACCCTTTCTCAAGGAACCAGATGGTTAATTTGGAAAAATGCTATTCTGCATCCTTGTCCACTTAGGAATGAGGTCATTGTTCATGAGTTCTAGACAACTGTTATGCTGAGTTAAAACAAATCAAAAGAATATACATTTACTCTGGGGCATATATTTGTAAAAAAATCAGCTCTTCTAATTCAGGAAATTAACTGATTTTACATACACACATGGTAAACATGTTTAGGAGGAAAGTCTATAAAAAACTGAAAAAATGTTTGGAAAAAAAAACATTGGAGTGTAAGTTATAGTTTCTATCCTTCATCAGTTGATACTGATGAATAATATATATTCACTTGTTTTCTTATGCTATTTAAAGTGAGATACAGTTTTAGAGCTTATTTACTGTGATTTCACTTCACTTTATTGATTTTATTGGTTCCAAATATAGGATACATGTTTTTAAAATAACATTTTATACTTTGAATTATTGTATCTCCCCTCATGAGTTTGGAGATGAATTTCATTTCAACTATTTGCATGCAGTATAACTCTATTTTGTAATACCATAAAGTAGTTTATTCTATTGTTCTCTTGGCTTTAGCTAAATAATGGCTCTTGGGTTTTTGTTGTTCCAGGGAAACTGAACCAAATATATCCATTTGAGCTTGTAGTCATAATAAATTATCCATGGCATCTTGTTTCCAAAGCCTGGAAGTACTTGCCTGCTTAAGTTCAAATCTCTTTTTCTCTTGGATGGGTACTATATCCTTTCAGTGGCTGTTCATTGTCTATGAGTCAAAGTCTATACAGCTTGACCAGTTATTTGATCTCTTTCATAGTCTATACTGAACATTTCACTCACTAAATTCTCTCTATGGTAGTCAAACATACTATCTTGCTCATGCCTTGAAATTCTGTAGTTTTCTGTCCTTTTCACCTAGCATTCTGTTTAATTATATTTCCATCCCTATTAGTCAGCTTCAGATTTCATTTGAGACTCAGTTTAATAACTCTTTTCATGAAGTTGTCCCCATTTTTCCGGTTCTTGGACTTCCTAAACTACTCATTAGCAGTGGTGTCACTGTGCATGTTCTGCTTTTATTGTTATATTCTTATACCCATCTCTCTCACCATTTCTTTTATCACTGATCCTTGCACAAGGCCGTATATATGGAGAACCAGATACATAGTTGTGGTTAATGGTGAGAGGATGATGAACAAGCAAGCTTCTGGAAAACCTCTCCACCTGGATGTCAGCCAAATACATTTCTGGAGATAAAGAGAGAGCCGCTGGGCATCCATCAATCACGTGAACTGTTGAGAGGAGTTTAGAAAAGTACGCCCAAGAAGTTTTAATTGATTTCCCAGCCAGAAGACAACTATTTTCACAAAAGGAGGGAAGGGAAGGGCAAAGAGCAGATGTTGGCGAGATGAGATGAACTGGAGTCAGCCAGAGTGATGAAGTTAAAGTTGGTGTCCAGAGGCCTTCTGTCAGGAAAGGAGGGAGAGAGGGGGAGAAGGAGAGGGAGGGAGGGAGAGAGAGAGAGAGAGAGAGATGAGGAAATGAGCTGTGCAGAGGGGGCTCTGAAGTGGGGTGAAGAAATAGGTCCATAAGCAACACTTTAAGGTTTGTTCTTTAGAACCTAAAATAGGATTCTGCATCAAGATACAAATTTACCTTTCTTTATTAACTGGGTATATACGGCTTAAAAAATATCCTGAAGTGTGCACGTGTTCACACACTTCTGAAATAAGTCACATGATATTTTTTTAGTTACTTTTGCCTAAAAAGTAATTTATCTTTAATAATATAAAAACATTTTGGACCTATCCACTAAATAATGTATATTCAATAGGTTACAGCTTATAATGAAAAGTTGTATGACATGGAAATTTTATTTTCTACGTAAATATGGGAATTACATTTCTTGGTAGGGAGGAAAATACAATAATGAAAATTTTTTTGCTTACTATGTAGGATTTGAACAATTACAGTGGTAGTATTTGGATTGTACAAGTGTTGGGATGGTATTAAATATTCCCTAAAAGTTAATCTAGTGGATAGTTCCTCTGTGATAGAAGAGCATGTGAAATCACTAAGCTGCTCATACACGATTGTAGCTGCTTATGGTTTCTTATGGTGTATTTCCTATCTAATTTAAAATTAAAGACAGTGAAAAAACAAGATAAAGAGCTTACTGAGTTGCAAATCTGGTTTTAATATATACCTCCTTTTACCTACTCATTTTGAATATACACTTGTCACATTTGTGGTATGATAAAAATATTAAAACACTTGATAAAAATCAATTTTAGTATTTCCCTTATAAAAAGAATGACTATATTAAAACCTTAAAGTTGCTAGAATATTACTGTTTTTGGTATCACATACTGATTCACAAATAAATGCTGAATACCCAAAACTAGAACTCTCCATCTAATGCAGGATTTTGCAGTAGCTATGCTTTTGACTTACTTATATAGATAGTTTTTTTTTTTTTTTTTTTTTTTTTAAAGATTTTATTTATTTATTTGACAGAGAGACAGCGAGAGCAGGAACACAAGCAGGGGGAGTGGGAGAGGGAGAAGCAGGCTTCCCTCCAAGCAGGGAGCCCGATGTGGGACTCGATCCCAGGACCCTGGGACCATGACCTGAGCCGAAGGCAGACGCCCAACGACTGAGCCACCCAGGCGCCCCTATAGATAGTTTTTTATCTTGGAGGTTGGCCAGTGTGTGCATCATAGAATATGTGACAGCATCCCTGTCCTCTATCTGCTAGGTGCCAGTGGTAGTTTCCTATCCCACATGTGACAACTGAAAATGTGTCCTGACTTTGCTGACTTGACAAAGTTGCTCTGAGTTAAGAACTGCTAAAACAATCTGTTAGGTTTCATGAATGCTCAAATTTTACAGTGGGTTGGGAGTAAAGCCATATGTGTTGTAATTTCTAATGAATGTATAGCTACATGTAATAAACTATAGTCTTCAGTAGACTATTTAAATCATCTATAAAACTGACTTGAAACTGTTGTTGGTGTTGATTCTAATTAATCTAAATCCATGATATTATGACTAGAATATAACTTGTGCATACTTTATTAGGGCATAATTATATAGGAAATGGGCTCTAATTATACTTCTATATATCTGGACAGTGTCTAGTTACTTAGAAAAAGTTAAAATTTTGTAAAAGTAAATTAGATTATGCTATAAATTTGGTTACGAATTTGGAAAAAAATAGTTGAAGTAATTCTTTAATGTTACTCATGTATATTTGCCATACTGATTAAATCAAGATGTGGGTAATTTATTTTAGATGATACGGAAATGCAATGGCTTCAGTAGAGTCCAAGTTAAAATTATATTCTGATGGCTATATGGAAGTACACTCTTGAAATGAGAAATTTTCTCATTTCTACTGAAAATGAGAAATTTTCTCCTTTCTACTGAAAATGAGAGTGGGCTTTTAGATTAAAGTGGGTTCAAATTCTCTAACCTCTTGCTGCTGCAAAGTGGGTTTCATGAACCAGTTTTAGCAACATCAGCTGGCAGCTTGTTAGAAATGCAGATTCTTAGACCCCCAACACATGTCTACAGGAATAAAAATCTCTATTTTTAACAAGATTACTGGGCATTCTTATGCATATTGAAATTGGAGAAACACAAGTCTAAACTTGATTTCATCTTTCCAGTATGATGTAAGCTCCACAAGGACAGAAACTTTGTGTAGTTCATTGCTACGATCTCCGTGAACAATCTGCGGTCCGGCTCAGAGCCCTCAATAAATACTTACTGGTTGAATGAATGAAATGCTAATCCATCAGTGGATAGGATACTCTCTTCTTGCCTTTTATATTTTTAATTAAGACAGAAGATTTGTTTATGTCATCTTGCCAGTACTCAGCTTCCAAATGTTTTATGCATTACCAGGAAAAAATAAAGAGGTCCTATTACTGCAAATACCTTTTTAACATATTTTTTGTCATTTATAAAATGACAAAATGGGTAATACAGAATATGCCTGCCAAAAATACTTATGAGCTAAAGCTAGTAATTTCTCATTTACTACAAAATTTTCCACTAGCTATATGAAGTATAACATTCTGTAGTGAAACTGGGTGGGAAGATAAGCTTGAGCAGATGTGCATTTGGTAGCTTTACCTTTTTTTATAGACACAATATCCAGCTTTTGGATGTATAATTTGTATGATGAAATGGGAGCCTTGAATTTGTTGGGATAGTGTTCAGGTTTGTAAGGCTTGAGGTTTGTATATTCTATTCCACAATCCTTGTAGTTTTGCATCAGAACTGTAATGGCCTTCAAAGGAATTTTAACAGAAGGGGATGTATAAAGGTGGACTTTTTAAAGGTTTTATTACCACAATAATCACTTCTGCTACCATCACCAACTACTCGGCATGTGTTGAATGCGGTGGTTTGGACACCCTTGACTGTTTTCCAGGATAAAATCTAAGAACCGGCATTGGAGGACCTTTCTTAAATATTTGGTTCCCTGTCCAGGACCCAGAAAAATGATCTGAGCTAGGAGATTGTGTATGGCAGCAATTAAACTTCTTTTTTTTTTTTTAAGATTTTATTTATTTATTTGAGAGAGAGAGAGAGAGAATGAGAGAGAGCACATGAGAGGGGGGAGGGTCAGAGGGAGAAGCAGACTCCCTGCTGAGCAGGGAGCCCGATGCGGGACTCGATCCAGGAACTCCAGGATCATGACCTGAGCCGAAGGCAGTCGCTTAACCAACTGAGCCACCCAGGTGCCCAGCAATTAAACTTCTTAGGACTCAAATGACTTTGTCCAGATGAGGTGTTCCTCCTGAGCTGACTTTGGAATCTGTAGTATCATTCTCTCTGAGTAAATGTCTTGTGACTTTCATGATGAGGTAATAGTCACCTGGAGTAAACTGACACCCAGTGTATTGAGGTTAAGGAAAGGGACCGGGGGATCAAATAGACCTTAGTCTGAGTACTATCCCTTACTGGTTATATGATCTCAAACATGTTATTTAAACTTCTGTGCCTCAGTTTTTGTAACACAACATGCGTATAATGATGATATATATGTAGGTGTGCTTTGTGATTTCAATAAGATAATTGTTTAAAATATTTAACATAGATTCTTAAAAAGGGTAAAACTTCAAATGTAAGGTATACAATGCCAAGGGGTAATGGAGGTGTGGTGATGTGTTAAAGTGCTATTTAAAAGTGGGAGTTAAATGAATAGTGAGTAGAATAAACATAGCAGACATTAAATATAGCACTATGTGCAGGGATGGTTATTAGTGCTTTAAATATATTCAAGTAAACAAAGATGAATGACATGACAGCGCTCACACTAGACTTCAAACTTTTATAACAGTGATTGTTGGGGTAAGTCCTTGGACTCAGGAATAGAGACAGTGACCATTGCCTTATGTAACATTGCAAAAGGACCTTAAGGGCTAATGTTAGACTCCAGTCTTCATGCACTGTGGCTTTTAAGCTGCATAAGCAAGGAAGTACCAGCCCTTCCTCTGGTGTGATAAGGTACTGGAATCCAGCATTGTTGTGACATGGCAGAACCTTGGTTCTAATGCTGTTCTGCCTGCCCAGCATTTTTAGGACTAAGTGAAGGTCAAGACTTTGGTATATCCAATGGGCTAGGGTCTGAGTCTTTGGTGGCAGCTTGTGAAGTAGCAGTCTACTGGTATGATGTACCAGCTCACTGTTCATATTTGGAGGTCCATAACTTACATAACATGGCAGAATGGTAATCTGGTTCATTTATCACCTCAAAAATGCACTAAGATTTATTTTGTTAAAGCTTTTTTCCTCTAAAGCTTCCCGGGAAGCTCAGCTTCCCAGGAAGCTCACCTATAGGGAAGAAGTTCTGGAAGTTAATCCTTAACTCTCATATATTAATTAACCCTCTTATCAATTCTGAAGAGTTTATTTTACTGATGAGTAGACTGAGCCACAGGGCTTAAGTAATTCACCCAAAGTCACACAGAAAGCTGGTTGCAGAGCTTGTTTCAGAGCCAGGGAGCTTGGCTCCAAAGACCATGCTCTTAACTACAAAAAGGGCTTTAATGCTGAATCTTAAAAAAATAAAAAATAGTAAATGCTCAGCATTAGGTGGGCAAAACGTCCACAAAAGCCTAAAAATAACCATGAAGTAAAGATTAACTGGCACTGCAAGAGTAGAAAATAATGAATGCTTATTAAAGGAGTTTCTCAGGTGAAAATTGCTAAAAATGGAGAAGGAGAAGATCTGGGCTGTTAACCTCAGAAGGTCCAGGAACAGCATTCACACACTAGAGATAAACACACTGAGTGATGAACTGATGGCCCAGTCTCAGCAGTCACAGTTGGCAGAAGATGCCTTTCAAAAATGTGGATTTGCAGTATAGAAAGATACTTTTTCTTCAGCTTTATTGAGATATAATTGACAAATAAAAATTATATATATGATTATATATATATTAAGATGTACATATACACCTTGAAATGGTCATCACGGTCAAAGTAGTTAACATATTCGTCACTTCACATAATTACTGTTTTTTGTGTTTTATTTATTTTTTTGGTTTTTGTCAGAACTTAAGATCTATCTTCAGTAAATTTCAGGTATACAATACAATATTGTTAATTATGGTCATCATGTTCTACATTAGACCTCCAGAACTTAGTCATCTTGCATAACTGAAACTTTGTACCTGGAGACCAACATCTCCATTTCTTCTACCCCAGCTCACTGGGGTTGCCCTTGGCAACCACAAGACTTTTAATTGTTATTATTGTCTACAGAGTAGAAAGTGTATCTTGCTCTTATTTGCTCATTTATGCCCACAGTAGTGCCATTGTTTGGATGCGAGGGAGGTGAGAAATGAATGGAATCAGATTTATAGATGGTCCAGCCAACATGTTCTGTAAAAAGAAGGTTGACTTTTCAGAAACATATTTTGGAGCCTCTGACTCATGGGACTTGAACCAAGGTCTTTCAGCCTTAGTTAAACCTTAACTCTTCTTGAAATGGAAAACATTTTTTGACAATCCATTTCCTTTTCTAATAGCCATGCTTTAAATAGTATTTTTAGTATTCAGATGGTTGCACATTTCGTTAATAGTAAATCTTTTCTAAATTCTTATTTGTCATGACATAAGGAAAGTACTTCATGGTTTTTTTGTTTTTTGGTATACCTCTTTAATTTTACTGAACATACTGGAAGGTTGTTTTAAATATTGTTTAAATGTTCTTTGAACCAAAATATTTACAGAACAAGGAGTTCTTCTAGCCAGCAGATTTTTCCATTTGTTGTGTTTGAGTGTGGATACATTAGGAATGATAGCATGAAATGATATCATAGAGCGTTTTCATAAACAACCTAATAGCATTGTCTAATGTGGTCTTTGTTTATTAAAGGTGTCCAAGACTCTTTTTTATATTTAGGTAAATCTAAGTGTTTTTTTTTTTTTTTTTTTAACTCAAGCATGGAAAATATTTTCTGGGTGGGAGAAAAGGAATATGATTAAAAAAAAAGAATTACACTTAACTGGAAACAGTTCTTTAGAGTGTCAATTTTAGGAAGAAATCCATTGCAGTGTTTCTGTTTGTTTTTTAAAGGTGGTAAGAAAATGTTACTATTGGGCTCCTGGGTGGCTCAGTTGGTTAAGCGACTGCCTTCGGCTCAGGTCATGATCCCAGGGTCCTGGGTTCGAGCCCTGCATCGGGCTCCCTGCTCAGCGGGAGGCCTGCTTCTCCCTCTCCCACTCCCCCTGCTTGTGTTCCTCCTCTCGCTGTCTCTGTCTCTGTCAAATAAATAAATAAAATCTTTTAAAAAAAAAAAAAAGAAAGAAAATGTTACTATTTAATACTTGTGTGTGCATATCTGTCTTAGTTTGTAGGCCCTAGATGATGAACCTTTTAACTGGAATTTTAATTCATTAATAGTAGAACAAATATATCTTAATAATAACAAAAGTTAACATTGGCTGGGAATTGTGCCTCCATATATCTATATCCTGTATTCTAGCAGCTTATGTTGTATTTATTAACTGTTATAATTAAGTTTAAGAAACAAAGCTTTAACAAGGGAACAAGTATATATTGAAGTCAGTATGGGCTGAAGCCATCACAGGCGAGAAAAGGTCCAGTGTTTGTGACAATAGAAGAAAGTGGCCGTAAAGAATATTTTTGTTGACAAGTAGTGTTGATAAGTAAAGTTGCACGGTTAGGATTTGAACAGAATATAAGTAGATTATGGAGGACTTTAACAATTACAGAACTTGAGATTTAATCTAAACACATACATGTATATATATAATCGAATGTTCTTAAATGTTTTTAATTGAAAAAAATGAAATGAAGCTCGGTTTTAGGAATATTAATCTGAAAATATTCTTAACATTTATTGAATACTTTTTTGTTTTTTTTTGGAGAATGTGTAATATGCAAGTGCTATAGACTGAATGGGTTCTCCCCCACAATTTATGTGTTGAAATCCTAACCCCAGTGTGGTGGTGTTAGGAAGTGGGGCCTTTGGGAGATGATTAGGTCATGAGGATGGAGCCTTCATGAAGGCCTTAGTTCTCTTACAAAAGAGACCCCCAAGAGTTTCCTTGCCTCTATCATCATGTAATGACACAGCATGAACACTGTTGTTTTTGAATCACAAAGGGGCCCTTGACAGTCCCTGAATCTACTGGAACCTTGATCTGGCTCATCCTGTCTTCTAAACCCTACCCATGGATCTGCAAGACATTGTTATAGGGCAATGGTGATTATCCAGATAATTCTTAAATTTTAATTGAGGGAAAAGTAGATTGAGGGGCTGAAATGAAGGCCAGGGAAAAGTCAGAGAAAATCCCTTAAATCTTTGTGGTAGAGCAGCAGAGGTAGGGAAAATTTTCAGTGCCCACCATTTTTTTTTTTAACTCTGCAACTTATGAAAAAAAATTAGGGAACTCTATAATTCATCCTAAAAAGAATTGCAGCACATGCAAATCAGATTTTAAAAATATGAAAGAAACATCAATGCTTTCCCTACCCCCAAAATATTCTCATACCTTTTGTTCTGTAGAATTCAGTAAAAATTTGAATTCAAGAAGGCTAAAAACAAACTTCAAAGATGGCATTGCAAGAGATGAATACAGTTATCAGAGGAAATAAAATTAAGACTAGAGCAACACTATTTTAGAACTACTTAGCAGATGAGAAATAGAATACAACTGATACCAGGTTATTATAGTAGGAAACTTGAGATAATTACAGTGTGCTCTAAGTAAAAATTAAAGAGAATAGATGTGAATGATGATAAAGGCATCCAACATATGGATAATGCTTATTCTCAAAGCTAGAAGAATATTTCCTTGAAATGACTAATTCTGTAAGACCAAATGGGCATAGCTGTGGGAAAATTGAGGAATAACAATTGCCAAGTAAGCATGTACTGATTTTGGTTAGGATTTTGAATTTCCTCATAAAGAATTCTTCAGACAGGGACCTAGGTGCCAAAAAACCAAAATCAAAACTTAAAGAAAAACTCTGCTTGACCTTTTGCATCTCCACAATATTCACTATCCAAATACAATGAAGCTGTGCCTATGAACTTTGGAGGGAATGCAAGTGGAATCCAAGGATGTGACCATCAGCCAAATTGTCCATTATAAAGATGATGAGGGGAAAAATAAAATACATTGTCTACATGTATTATTAGAACTACGGTTGTTGAGATCTATCAGGTAACATAGGTGAACGAGAAACGGAGTCTAAGTATCAGGATAGTACATGGCGCTTGGTGGTGGTGGAGCAGTGACTACAGATCTGTGAGGGAGAGAGGGAACCAAACTTTTCTTCCCAAATGTCTCTTCTCTGAGTCTAAAAGCAAAAAGTCAAAGAATCTAAAAATGTCGAGGCTTTTGTAAAAAACAAGACCAACTAAAAAAATTCCTTGCAGATACAGTTCATCACATGAAGAAGTGAATTAAAAAGAACTTAGAAATGGAGAAATTTTGTATAAAAAGTGTTTTGGGATGTAGATATGTCTGCATTGTGGGTATTATGGTTCTAGAATAGAATGTGAGTATAATAAATCCTGTCAGGGTAAAAATAATATGACCAGAACCAGGCTTGAGGTGGAAGTTAAAATGTGTTGTTTGTTTCCCCCTCATAGAAGGAGGTCAACAAATACTGACAAATGAAATTTGTTGCCATTAAAAATCCAATGTCTTAATGCTCTCCATGCTACCTTTTCTTAATATTTAGAAGCTTAGTGCTCTGGAAAATAATCTGAAGCTTAGCATCATCTTCAGGTTTACTCGATTCAATTTTCTTTCCTAACTAGATAAAAAAAAAAAAAGACAGGAATGTCATCTCATTAGAATCTATTACTGCTTTTGTTCCTGCATCCTTTTGTCCTACTGCATATATTAATAGAGAGTTGTGGGAATGATATTTATCGAACGTTGAAGTTACGAGGTAGTGGAATTTTTGGATTTTTTTTTTTTTTTTTTTTTACTTTTTTAAATTTTTTTTTTTTAAAAAAATAGATTTTTTTTTTTAAAATTTTTTTTTTAAAAAAAAAAAACTGTTGTAAGTTTAAAATGCCTATTTATTATTTGCTAGCAGTAAAAACAGGATGTTTCTGTGTGCAGGGATCCCATACCCTGTCCTTAAGAATTTTCTCCATTTCAGTACTTACAAAGCTAAATATCTCTCATGTTCTCATCCTAGACCTTATTTACATATATGCAAAAGAAAATTTTAAATTAGGTCACTTTTTAGAATTCAAATTTACTTACATTTTTGAAGTTAAGATCTGATATGATTGTCGTATATCTGTTAAGTCAAACTTGGCAGGATCTGAGGAATTATATGATACGTGCATGCAGACATTCATGCTAATATCTTAAGTATCAGGGTAAGACCTGAAACTCTGTGCTCAGAGAAAAGACAATTTGTTACAGCAGTAGCATTAAGGAATATAACAGTGTAGCGTTGATTTTTTTGAATTGCAGTTCCTACAGGGAAATGCAGTTACAACTAGGTGCTGTCTCAGTGGGGTGCATTAAAGAAGACTCTTGATATTGGGGAGCACGTGCCTTATTCAGGGACGGTGGGCAAACCACATCCTCCGGTTACAAAAGAGACATTGTCTTTATTATTCTGGAATGTCAAGCAGATCTGCCTCAGGGAGAGAGATGACTTTACCTTTATTTTCTGGAACATAAACAGATTTGCTCCAGGAGGAGATGTACCTATCTTTGCAAATCTGCCTGCTATGCAAACATCTTTGAAAAGTCAATCTGGAGTAAATTAGCTATTAATGCCTTTGAAAATGTTTGGGTATATGAGAAACCTCTTGGAAAATTGTCTCCCTATAATATCTAGAATATGTGATTCCTTGAACAAACTAAATGTTACACAATGAAATCCAGTTCTTCCTATTTTATTATCAATATATGGCTGATGCATATGGAACTGTTTTATCATTATTTTTTTAATGTTCTGTCTGAACTTTGTACTCATCAAGAACTTTTTTTTTAAAGATTTTATTTATTTGAGAGCGAGAGAGAGGTAGTGACAGAGAGCACAAGTAGGGAGGAGAGGGAGAAGCAGGGAGAAGTGAGCGGAAGGCAGACAATTAACTGACTGAGCCACCCAGGCGCCCCTCAATAAGAACTTTAAACTGAAAGAAAAGTCTTGAAATTTATGAGCCAACTAATTTCTAGCACTGCTAAGACCTCAAAACCTTTATTTCCCCTTCTCTAATATTTTGTCAAAATTGCATAGAATTAGGATGAATCCTACTTACGATGTAATGCTCTTAGAAGTACAAGGTTTAATGTTTTACTAAGTGACAAGCTTTCTATTTTAGAATAGTAGATTGTAAAGACTTCTAAATGTAATGCCAGTACTAACTACCGAAATGTGACTTTCTGGGGAATTAGACTAGTATAGATAAAACACTTCCTTTGTTTAGTAATTAAATTTTTGTCCATATTGTTATAAGAAGAAAAAAAATGGAAGTTAATTAGAATATTGAGCAATATGGAATAAAAATGTCATTAGGAAAATTTTTCTTTTTAAAAGATTTGAGAGACTGTGCACATGTGCACAGGGAGGGGCAGAGGGGGAAGGAGAAGGAGAGGGAGAAAGAATCTGAAGCAGACTCCCTGCTGAGTGGAGAGCCCCTATTCAGACTCCATCTCACAACCCTGAGATCATCCCCTGAGCCAAAATCAAGAGTCGGATGTTTAACTGACTGAGCCACGCAGGCACCCCTCATTAGGAAAATTTTTGTAATATATGTACTATTCTAAATCTAGTCTGGGACCACGTCTGGTAATAATCTCTTCATCTCTTGCTATCATTGTCCTAGTTCAAGTCTTATTTCTCTCATACTTACACTATTATAATAATTTCTTACTGCCTTTCCTGTTTTTAGTCTTTCCAGGTTAGTTAAATCTATGTAACTGTAGAATTTAACATGTTTCCAGAATCATCCAACAATCCCTGTCTAACCAACCTTTTAATAATAATCCAGCATTTTCTGCAGTACATCCTTTGAATAAGAAAAAACAGTTACTTGGTTGTCCCTGCATATATCCTCTAGCTTTTCCTACTTAAAACTATTTACTTTAGCTATATTGGTGTTTATCAAAATAGTAATCATTACTCATGGACTAGTTCAAATGTCTTTTTCTTGGTGGCTTCATAAACTGTAGCCTGAATTATTTTGTTTTTATATATGATTCTTGGCTTTATGTGTCTCTAGTAGTTTTGTGCTCATTTTTAACTGTTGTTTAGGTTCTGGTTTGGTTTTTCTATCTAGTTTATAAACTCCTTTTTCTTCTATTTTTTTTTTTTCTCCTAGCATGTAAAAGTCACCTCTGGAGCTCTGTGTCCTGCTAGCAGAGATCTTGAGCAAATCATCTTAGAGCAATGCTACAATTACGTTTGTGTGAATGTGAGTAGTGAATTTAAATTATTGGAAGCACTTGAGGATCTGTATGAATGTAAATGTGGAAGATAATTTTTTTCTTGATTCGTAATTATTTGAATTTAAGTTTTGATAGATGAGTTGTGTTATTCAGTATGTATTTGGAAGTTTTATTTTTTAACTTTTGAAATGGAAAAATAATATTTTCTAACAAGCTAGTTCCCATAATGAGAAGAGGGTAATATTTCTTTAGACACCATTTTCAGTTACCTGGTATGAAGCAGATAAGATGAAACATGTTTGAATTAATGAATAGTTTAAATTTTAATATGACCTTAATGGGTATCCTTTAAAGTTGTTCAAAAAGTGAAAACTAAGCTTGATAAATGTTTTGGATGTTTGTGTAAAAGCTCTCCATTTTTTTCCCTTTTATTTTTAATTATCCTTGGATTAACATTTAAATCATTTAAGAACTTATTTTCACTTTTATTTTTCTGGTCTTTCAGGTTATGTCCTCTGATTTTGAGGAAACCCGGAAATTACTGAACATGCTTGAAGAGAGTAATCTATCCATTTTATATCCTATTGTTGTTATTTCAGTAAGTGAATTAATGCAGATATTTAAAAGAAATTTAAATCCAAGTTAACATATAGTGTAGTATTGGTTTCAGGAACAGAATTTAGTGTTTCATTACTTATATATAACACACAGTGCTCATCCCAACAAGTGCCCTCCTTAATGCCCATCACCCATTTAACCAGTCTCTCTACCCACCTCCTCTTCATCAACCCTCAGTTTATTCTCTATAGTTAAGAGTCTTCTATGGTTTGCCTCCCTTTCTGTTTTTATATTTTATTTTTCCTTCCCTTCCCTTCCCTTATGTTCATCTGTTTTGTTTCTTAAATTCCACATATGAATGAAATCATGATATTTGTCTGACTGACTGACTTTGCTTAGCATTATACTTTCTTGCTCCATCCACATTGTTGCAAATGGCTAGATGTCATTTTTTTTTGGTCGGAGAGGGGCAAAGGGAGAGAGAGAATCTTAAAGAGACTTCATGCCCAGTGTGGAACCCAGTGCAGGGCTCGATCTCACAACCCTGAGATCATGACCTGAGCTGAAGTCAAGAGTCAGATGTCTAACCACCTGAGCTATCCAAGTGCCCCTCATTCTTTTTGATGGATAGTAATATATATATGTATCACATCTTTTTTACCAATGCAGATTTAACTCTTCAAACTTAGGCTTCCTTCCTTGAAATCAACTTTTCTTTTTTTTTTTTTAAAGATTTTATTTATTTGACAGAGAGAGACATAGCGAGAGAGGGAACACAAGCAGGGGGAGTGGGAGAGGGAGAAGCAGGCTTCCCGCCGAGCAGGGAGCCCGATGCGGGGCTCGATCCCAGGACCCCGGGATCATGACCTGAGCTGAAGGCAGACGCTTAACGACTGAGCCACCCAGGTGCCCTCAACTTTTCTTTTTAATAAAATTTCACCCTTGAGGAAATCCATCCAAACCAAGAAGAAACTCTTCTTTATGGATTCTTGAGCTTACTCTCTTGCTATGACCTCTATGACTGTGTTCCTTTGTTACTGCAATTATTTGTTTGAATCGACAAGTTTAGGAAAAAAATAATCTAGCAACCAATTTCATTTCTTTTTCTTCATTACAACTGCAAAATATACTGCTGAGCTGACTGGTTGTTCGGATAAGATGAAAGAACTTTATTAGCATGTTAGCAGAATGCCGTTGGAAAAGAAATCCCAAAGTAAAAAAAAAAAAAAGAGAGGGAAAATATGTGGAAGAAAATGGACTGTTTGATAATTCTATGTCATAGGGACAGCGAAAGTAGAGTTAGAAACAGATGAAGGAGAATTTCTCGAAGAATGGCCCATGAAAATTTTGGGGAGGTCTTTCCTGTGAAAGACTTAAAGTGTATGTTTCGTATACCATTTACTTAATTGGCCTATTAAACTGCACAGAAGAGAGGGATCTCGGAGAGCACAGCCAGAAGGAATAAAATCAGAGGCTAGCTGAGTAGTCTGTAGTCTGTGACACTTTGCTGTGAGAAGGGGTTCCAAATGTGAAATTCTCAAAACATAGCTATTGCCGAGTTTCGGAAGCTCAGTCCCATCCCAATAATGTAGCAATTTAGTTCTTGTTGAGTAAGATCATTAATACAGAAAGAAAAGATAATTTGTACTACAAAAAAGTTGTAAGTCTAGCATTGCAAGTATAAACAAATTAGCAACTGGGGGAGATTGATTTTGTGGGCCTATTGTATTTGGTTATATACCCTAAAGGTAAGTTTCATGGATCCTGCTGATTATGGAAACTAAAGTTCCACAAGTGACTGATTTTATTGGATGTTTATGTCTTCATTGGGGTGCTTTGGGGGACATTAGGAAATACACATAATGCTGGAATACTCTAAGGCTCTGTCGGGTACGAGCAGGTTAAAAATTCTGTGTATGGGGCGCCTGGGTGGCTCAGATGGTTAAGCGTCTGCCTTCGGCTCAGGTCATGATCCCGGGGTCCTGGGATCGAGTCCCGCATCGGGCTCCCTGCTCCTTGGGAGCCTGCTTCTCCCTCTGCCTCTCTCTCTCTCTCTCTCTCTGTCTCTCATGAATAAATAAATAAAATCTAAAAAAAAAAAAAAAAAAAAAAATTCTGTGTATGGCCTTCTATTCCTTCCTCTACATTAACTTGCTTAGAAATCTATGTTCCTACATAATATTCTGAAGTTTCATGTATCAGTATCATGAAGGGGAACAAGGGCTTTAAACTCAGAATTCCTCAGTTCCTTGGTCAAGTTACTTAACTTTCCTGAGGCTTGCTTTCCTCATTTTAGAAATGAGGTTGATAACTCTACTTCCTAAATCATTGTAAGGATTAAAATGAATGAATGAAAGCATAAATGCAAAATGCACTTGCTGTCTCTTTGGCAGGCATACGTTGTGGCACTTAACAGCCTAGCTCCTCCTCTTTCCAATTTGGATGAGATGACTCGAAGGTCACTACCACTGCTTTAAATTGATTTGCGAGTTTGAGTCAGACATTTTCAACATTCCCTTAAGTACTTGAGTTTGAGTACTTGGTTTCTCCCACATACTCTATTAGATCTATCACAAAAGCACATTTCCTGTGAGCTGACTTTTCTTAGTGCGAGTAACTGTGGCAGGCACCCAGGGGGGAATCTGTGTCATCTGTGAATTTTCTGTTTATCTTTGCCTCTGCCTTTTGCCATCAAACATGCACACATGTGCACACGTGCGCACACACACAGATTTAAAACTGTTCTTCTATTTCATTGCCACTCTTGTATCTCAACTTCTGTTCTTTGTGTTTTTTCCATAAATATTTGAATTTAATTTTCTGCTTATTCCTGTGGAGTTCTATTTCATGTATCCCAGTAAGTGCCACATTTTTTTTTTTCCCTTTCTGGTGTTTCTGTATTAAACTAAGGAAAAAGATAATCCTCTAGTTAAGGAGTAAATGTCTCCCAGAACTACTTTGAGGATAGTACTATTATAAGTCTGTACACTATAAACATTGTAAAATGTTTACTTAAGATTGGAGAGGTGTTACTCCATGAGTAGTATTTGTTCACTCATTATTTTCTCATTGTATATAAGTAGATTCAGTGTAGGAATATTAAAGCTTTTATTAAACTTAATAGGAAGATGTCATTAGAACACATCTAGAATCTGTATCCTTAGAATAGACTGAATCACTGAAAAGGTAGAATAAAGAACGCTGACTTCTTGGATTTGAGAGGCAAGTAAATTTCTCTGGATTTTTGAGTTCTCCTGTAAATGATTGTAAAAGGCATCATCCTATTTCTTTCTGATAGTACTTCCCCCCAAATGGCTAAAAGGCCATTTCAGTGTTCCTGTGACTTAAAATTGGGCAGAACCATTCAAATATTCCCCAAGTTAGTAGTTGTGTATAAAATATTATTATAATTGTAAAATACATAAAAGACTTAAACTTGGGTGTAAGTATCTGGGGACATAATTTGTACATTATCAGGTGGAAAAATACATATATACATATAATGTCTGGGGGTGTAAGTGTGCACACTACTTATGTATATAATTAGAGAGATGTTGTAATAGGAAGCTTATAGACTATGGTGTGCCTACTTGGCTTTTATCTGAATTACTTTGCTGGAAGATTAAATCATACCGTGGGAGATTTTTTTTTTTTTAATAAGGCTTTTGTTAATCAATTCTAAATTCTGACAATGGTCAAAGAAGAGTTTGTTTATTTGCTTCCCTGAGTAGGTAGGTTTTATTTACCAGAAAATAAATCTAAAATGACATCAAGGTCATGGAAAAATACATGCATTTTTATTTTGGAGTTAGGTGATTCAGTAGTTATTGAATGCATGTATTGTAAATTTTTAAAGATATATTTTGTCTCTGCTGAGCTGTAGTACAATGGTCCTTTTTTCTATGTGAGGGTTTATCAACTTCCAGTTCCAGTCCATCTGAACAGAGGAAGGCTTATTAGGAATCAGGCAGATGCGAAGTAAAATTGTGCCTAATGAGGTGTTTGTGAGGGTTTTTTTAACCAAGAGACTAGTTAAGGTGAGTCGTTTGCAATGTGACCATGTTTCACTCTACAAGGACAAATTTTTAGAAGAAATGGGGCTGAAGTTAATCTGGGGCATTTCTTGGGCAAAAACAATACTTGATCAGGTTTTAAGTGCTGCAAATTGGTGGATGTCTGCCATGCTGGTGAAGCCCACATTGTCTCTTATTTTCTCAAGGAGATACAGAAAAATATTTTGGAATTCCCTGTTAATTGTCATTCAGTAGTCATTTAAAAGGTACATGTGACCTTCAACCTCATCTGGAATGTTTATCCCTTGGAGGGAGCTAAGCACCGAAGGAGTGACCAGTTAGTGTTGTTGGATTCTTGGTACACAGGTATTTAACATAATTAGATTTATTAATTATAATATATTAATATAATATTAATTATAATAAAAAATAGATTTTATTTCAGGGTGTTGATTGTCTGAAGATCAACTTCTCCTTGACTTTTATAAACTGAAATGTGTTAGGAAATACTGTAGGAGGTTTCTGTTGTCTAAGATAAACTAACAGGTAGGATGCTACTACTTTAAGATCTACTTAAGAAGAAGAAACAGAATTTCACCATGAAAAGTAGAAAAATAATTAGGACTTTATCTTAAAATAACTAAGTTATTTATCAAAATAATTTTATCTTTTTAAAAAAGGAACATCTTTGCTAAATCTTGTGAACATTATAAGTTGTGACATGCTTCATTTCAAGTGGTAATTTTTACAAAATAGTTTTAGACATTTTAGTTTTGTAAAAGTATCTTTTATTAATACATTGTTCAAAATTCTCTTTGGCACCGTCCGTTAGGTCATTATTCTTAGTTTCTTTATTTTAAGCAGTCTAATTTGGCCAAATTGTCATTTGTCGATGGTGTTGAGTAGGATTTAAAGAGTTTACCAATGTTAATTTGATCAACTTAATAAAATCCAAAGTTTTGGTAGATATAACTTAATTTTATTGTAATTATATTAAATCATCAGAATTGTTCAAATTTATGTGATCAGCTAGAGACTGATAATGCTGACTGGGCTAAAATGTCATTCTTAAAGTGGGCAGATATAGTTGGGTGGGGTCAATTTACAAATTTTTATTTCTCATTGAATCTACATCTATTTTTTTTTTTATTTTTTAAATTTTATTATGTTACGTTAGTCACCATACAGTACATCATTAGTTTTTGTTGAAGTGTTCCATGATTCATTGTTTGCGTATAACACCCAGTGCTCCATGCAATACGTGCCCTCCTTATTACCCATCACCGGGCTAACCCGTCCCCCCACCCCCCACCCCTCTGAAACCCTCAGTCTGTTTCCCCGAGTCCATAGTCTCTCATGGTTCATCTTCCCCTCTGATTTCCCCCCCCTTCATTTTTCCCTTCCTTCTCCTAATGTCCTCCATGCTATTCCTTATGTTCCCCAAATAACTGAAACCGTATGATAATTGGCTTTCTCTGCTTGACTTATTTCACTTAGCATAATCTCCTCCAGTCCAATCCATGTTGATGCAAATGGTGAGTATTCATCTTTTCTGATGGCGAATCTACATCTATTTTGGGATGACATTTGTTAAGCTATGTAGCCTTTTAACTGTGAGCTTTTGGAAACACGTAATCAGATAACAAGCATGTCCTGTACTAGGAAAATGCTTCTAACTTGAAAGAAAAAAAATAAGTACTTTTTTTTTTTTATTGTTAGAGACTGATTGGCATAAAGGAATTTTAAAAATGTAGATTCTTTCCTATTTCTTTTAACAAGAAAAACCTTATAAACATGAAAACCAAAGCTTTCTTTTGTTAAACTAAATTGTGTAGGAGTTATGTTTTGAGAGCCCTTTTCAAATGTCATTTCTGGTGCTGTTTAATCTATCATTCATTATAAGTTACCAAGAAACCAAGTTTTTTTTTTTTATTATTATGTTATGTTAATCACCATACAGTACATCATTAGTTTTTGATGTAGTGTTCCATGACTCATTGTTTGCATATAACACCCAGTGCTCCATTCAGAAAGTGCCCTCTTTAATACCATCACCAGGCTAACCCATCCCCCCACCCCCTCCCCTCTAGAACCCTCAGTTTGTTTCTCAGAGTCCATCGTCTCTCATGGCTCGTCTCCCCCTCCGATTTCCCCCCTTCATTCTTCCCCTCCTGCTGTCTTCTTCTTCTTTTTTTTAAGGAAACCAAGTTTTTATCTTGAGTTGACTAAAGTTACTGTGGGCCTTCCCTTCTTTGCAGTTACCAGTGGGGGGATATAAGCTAGCACCTTCTTCAGATTACAACTCTCAAGAGGATTTTCTGAAAGCTTTCTTTGCAATCACCTGATACAATAGCTGTCAACATGAGACATGTTCATTTCTTCATTTTCTACTCCTATCATGTGTTTTTGTTCACTATTTAAATAATGATGAATAAATATTTAGAAAAACAAAGTAATATATTAAATGTGTTAAAAGAGTAAAAGGTAAATTCATAGAATTTCTGATCTAAAAATTACTCCCTCCCTCACCAAAAAATAATAGGCTTTTACCTAAACTAAACAAGACTCAAAAGTGCTAAGAATCTGAGTTATGAGGTTTTTTTTTTTTAGTAATTAATAATCAGGGAGCTGTTTTTTTCCAGCAATGGAGAAGACAATTTCAGGAAGCAAAACTATAGCTGTTTTCCAGCCAAGATTATGTAAAACCAATTGTAAAACTTTAAAAAATTCCTTTCCAGGTGCAGAAAGTAAAAGAGATTTTAATTTATTTGGATCTGGCAAGGTTTGCACAAAACATCCTTTCCTACTATAATCAGATGAGATAATGGACAATTTATCCTTATTTAAAGCTTATTTTTTCAGTGAGCAAAGCTGTTGATATAATAGACACCAATGAAATGTTTAATTTTTAAAAGCAGAAAGAAACTGGCAACAAACACAATTAGAAGTTCAAAACTGAGAAATGAAGCAAACTCTTTATTTTTATTTGATAAAATTTTTTATCACTTCCTCATTACAAAGTAATTTCGCCGTAATTATCTGGATAATTGCATAAGAGCTCTAATTTTTTGACTATGTAGACAATAATTTTATTGGTACTTTACAAGAGATAAGAATCTTTTCATGAATTTACTTTAGTAAAAAACAAATTACCATATAGGATTTTAATGCTTTGAAAAACATAAATCTTCAAAAGTGCCTAATTTAGTTCTAGTTACCGGGAAGTAGTTTATTGACATAACAGATCAGAATATATGATCTTTAAAATACTTCAAAATGTTTAATATTTGAACGTGTCAGCAAATAAAAAAATAGAAAACCACCATCCATTGACATTTAATACTTTCACATCTGGGGAAACTGTCAGCAATGTAAATTGTTTCCAGGAGCTTCCGTAGCCCACCAGTGGCAGAGCCAGGAACAGAATCAATCCAATGTGCAATGTATCATATACACTTGTTACTTTTATGCTTTCGTGAATGTGTTAAATCATATGGAAAAAGGTTAAAAATACACAGACATATATGTATTTAATATTCCTTCCTAATAAAGAACAAATGACAATTAGAAAAACGTTAATGATTCCTTAAGTGCTAATTGTTTCTTTCTTTGCTTCACAAGGTATTGAGGCTTTATTGAATTTAAGTTATAAAGATCTGTGGTCCTGTTAAATTTCTTACCAGATCCTAGACATGTATCTTCGTCACCTTTTACTTAACTACTTATTCTGTACATTTCCTCCTGTTAACCCTATTACTACTAGACTGAGAAAATTAGTTTTTAGGTCACAAGTTCTTAAACAGAAGAGAGCTGGCTGTTGTAATTCTCCCTGCCATCATACTGGATTTCCTTTTTACAATGTGTATGTTTCAGGCCCTTAGTTTGGCCCTTAGTGTTTATTTTTGAATAGATAATCTGTGTGTGTGTGTGTGTGTATGTTTAATGGCCAAAGAATGACCAACAGTTAGTCCAGATCCTTCTATTCCAGTCTTAGCCATTTTGCCTACTGTAGTTTTTATTTTTCCTTCAGAAAATGATAATCTTACTGTATACTGAATTTTTTGATGTTTCACTTAAGATGCATTAAGGTTTTCTCTTTCATGGTTGTGGATAGCTTTAGTGGTAGAAATGCAGTCATTTCCATGAATTCTACAAATGTTTTCATTTGTTTTCTGGTAATGAAATCTAAACTATTTCCTGCCTAAAATAATAATAGCTCAGTCCTGGTTTCAAATACCTTGAGAACCTTTTTGAAATTTTAGTCATGAAGGGATTCATACTGAACTCCAAAATGAGGAATGATGAAGTTCTTGTACGAGGCAGTGAATAGAAAGAATTACCTGTTGTTAAAAGTTTTGGGAAATCTTTGCTTATGGTTAAATTGTTACTAGACAGTTTTTGTAGGATATTAAAATTCCCTGCGATTAGTTGTGTTGGGCATATAACTGATGGTGTATCAAGAAATGATTCTCCTAGGACACACCTTTCTAGTTTTCATTGATTCTTGTAATGAATTATGGTAATTTTCAGATAGAGTGATGTTCTAGCAAAACATGCAAATGGCACAAATTCTAGAGTACTTTTTATAAGTTTCTAATTAATTTTTCTTGATTAAGCACAGGGTTTAAATTGCTTTTTATTTCCCTAATTTGTGCAGTTCACTGAATTCAGTTAGATGAGCAAAATTGTTTATGAATTTATTTACTGGTGCTTTCCATCTAAATCAGTTCATAAAATTTAACGTGAAATGCACAGGAGGCAAATAATAAAGCTAGACTTCTTTGTTAGGCAGCTTACATTAATTTTAGGCCTAGAAAAGGAGTTAAGCAATTGGTTTGGTCATTCACTTTTTCAAAAAATATGCCTGGGGATTTCTCCTAGTTTTTTTTTGTCTGTGTGTGTGTACTGGATTCTGTTTTAAATAAGGGCATTTAGCTCAATTGTGTTGTGCTACTTCTTTACAAAGATGGAACCAAATATCTTTTCACTATCATTTATTTTACAATTATATGTTATATTTTATATGTATTATGTTGACTTCTTATGTACGTTAAAGTCAGGCTTGATATATATATATTTAAGATTTACATATAAATATATATATATATTAAGATTTTATTTATTTATTTGAGATAGCATGAGTAGAGGGGAGGGGCAGAGGGAGAGGGAGAAGCGGGCTCCCTGCTGAGCAAGAAGCCAAGCATGGGATTCCATCCCAGGACCCCGAGATCATGACTTGAGCTGAAGGCATGTGTTTAACCTACTAAGCCACCCAGGTGCCCCTCGACTTGGCATATTTTTATTATACTATTTTAAAAGATTGTATTTGTTGGAGAAAATATATTATTATAAAGGTTCTGTTAAATATAAAGAATTGACTGTTATTTTAAGTTTTAGGAGATCTTTGTCATGGTAAGGATGATATGCCTGGAGTGGGGTTCAAGGTGCAAGGAGTGGGTCTGCAAATAACAAGTGTCCCTTAACCTTCATGTCTTTGAGTTTTAATTCAGAATCTTTATCTGACAACAGAGTGGGATGCCCTTGAAGCCATTTAAGTGACTTCTCTTTCTAAAAATATTTTCCATATTAGAACATGTTGTCAAGGCCTTTTGCTGTTGTATAACTCATTATACATGTGCTTTATGTACAAGTATAGGAGAGCAATTCAGATTATAGCAGTCATGTTAAATATGGATCAGGTGGTATAGTATTCCTATCCTGAGCCATTTTTGAGAATTTTTTATACTTTAATCCTTATTTCAAGACTTCTGGCTAATTGATTCTTCTTGCATCTGTCCTTTTCTTAATTTATCTTCCTCTTTTTGTAGTCCACTTTTTATTAGGATAAGTCTAAATCTTTCCTTTTTGCATTCATTCTCCCCCCTCCTTTTTTTTTTGGTCTCTTTAAAAAACAGTTGCAAGATTGCAAGATTAGTCTTCCCTTCACTCCAAAAAATCTGTCCATTTATGTCTATCCCAGACCCTACTCTCTGAGAATGATTCCTTAATCATTAAAGTACCAGTGCATCTTCTTACCCATTCATTTTAAACTGATTTTAGGTGCAACGTACTTAGTGCTTTACAGTGACTATCCTATTCTCTTGATTACCTGATGACTTAATATAGATAAATATAACATTTTTTGAACATTTGTGTGACGGGCATTTTGATGTACACATATGCTATTTAAAAAACTGCATCTTTAGAAGAGTGTTTCAGATTAATTTATCTTACTCTGTTAAGTGAGGAAATAATTTTATTTTCTTTCAAAGATGAAGGATTTTCAATAACATAAATTTAATCCAATGGCCGGAGTTAGCTCGGGAAGTGATCCTGTGGTTGGGAGTTCACAGCATCTTAGTCAGAGTTCTTTCTATTCACCATCCCAGCATTAAGAGTTTTAACTAGATCTCTTTGAAAAAAGGGCAGAAATGGGGTACCTGGGTGGCTCAGTCAGTTAAGCATCTGATTCTTGATTTTATCTCCAGTCATGATCCCAGGGTTGTTAGATGGAACCCCGCCTTCGTTCTTAATGTTCTCTCTCTCTCTTCCTCCCTCTCTCCCTGTGTCCCTCCCCCTCCCTCTCCTAAAAAGAGAAGGAAAAGGGGCAGGAAAGCCTAGAATACGTGATCAGAAGAGATCTTAAGGATATGAGAGGAATCTGAGATTGGCAAGACTGAGCAGGTCCACGTCTTTTAGGAGTAGGAGGAAGAGCATTTGTCTCTGGCTAGAGCAGTGCATGGAATAGTCAACATTAGAGAGAACTGGTGGACCTGAAACAGACTGGACCACACACTGGGGAGGTTTGGGGACTAGGCAGGAAAAGGTCAAGGTGGGCCTTCTAAGTTTGAATTCTATGAAGCAGCCCTGCTCAGTAGAAACTGATGTGATCAGATTTGTATTTACATTCTGGATATAGCACAGAGAGCAGATGAAAGTGACCAGAGAGTTTCCTTGATGGATTTGGTTTAGTTAGGAGGCTATCACAGTAGTCTGAGAAATAATGGTGGTGGCTGGGACTAGGATTGTTTCAGAGTGAATGGGCAGAAATTGTTGGAATCAAGATCTATTTAAGAAGTAGAAACACAAAAAAATTGTGCTTGATTTAATGAGAGAGGAGGAGATATAATCTCAAATTTTTTATCTTGTGAAACTGAATGAATGATAGTAAGATAGGGGACATTAGGGAAGGATCTTTTTGGATTGTTTCTGAAGGTTGAGTTAGGCAGATGAGCGCACATTTGTTCACTGAGATAATTAAAAAGATTCCACTCATATTCAAAAGCTTTCTATTCATCTCTCTATGTGTGTTTATATATACAGACTCTCTTATCCTAAAGCTGACTTGGAAAGACAAGGTACATACCTCCATGGCTTCCTTACTACTTGAGTTTTAATAGAATTCCAGGTAAAGGCATAATTTTAAAAAACCCTTCATATTACTTACAGTGCTTTTGCCAAGTCTTACATAGTATGTGCATGATGGATCATGTTGTTTTATTAAATCCTTCCTGTACCACCATTTCATATTATGCAAAGAAAAACACAATTGAAAACAAAAAACAAAACTCAAAACCTTGTTCATGGATTGAATCATTTGTAGGCAGAAAGATGGTAAGAATATTATCAGGCCTAAGCACTATCCTTTAGGATAAAAATTTATAGCCACCTAAAAATAGATTACTTCTGCAGTTTCCTGGAAAGCCTGAACTGTTCTTTTATTGAAAGTATAGAAAGGTGATGGAATCAGTGCAAAAAGCTTCTTCATCCAAACATGCTTTGGCTTGAACCCTGTTTGTAATAAGTTTGTATGTGATACTTTTGAAAAGTACAGTATGATTAAGTTTTCAGGCAGCAGAGGTTTTATTTCATGGGATCTTGAAGCTTATACTTAAAAGCTGGGATACTTGATTCACTAGTACCTGCTGAGGTGGAATGCAGCAAGTATTGCCAAGATAATCCTAGTACTGGCATTGGAAAATCCTTACTTGGAAATGACTGGACTGGTTCAAGTCACTTGCGTGTTTATTCTAAGTACTCTGAGTATTGTACCCATTTCTAGATTTTTTGAGAGAAAATGACAGGTTTCAATTTTTTAATTTAATGTGTTTATGGTAATGACTGAGTTCTGTTTTTTTGCCCAACCAGTGAGCACTAACTGTGATCTTCTGTGTTTTGCTCTTCCCATTTCTAAGAAATGGAACTCCTACTGCCTTTATAATCCTCAGACCCTCTTCTCCCCCCCTACAAATGTGGCCCTGCTAATGCTTATTAGTGGTATAATTAGGTTAATGTTGGTAATAACAGGCACTTAACTGATTGCTTAAAATAATGAATCCCCATTCTTTCCCTTTAATATAAATGATCCCACTTAATCCTCAGAGCAGTCCTGAAAGTTGAATATCATAGATGCCATTATCCTTGTGCTCACTTTAATTTACCAAATGATGGTTTGTTTTTAGGGATGTCAATACTTTTCCCCCTTGAGTCATAGACACCTAGATTGCTGAAGAAAAGGATCTGAAAAACCACTCAGTAGGATGCTCTTATTTTAGAAGAGATAATTCAGGTCATTTTCTGTGCCTGGATTGAGATAATTTTTTTATATTAGTGGTTGGCAAATTTTTCTTATACAGAGCCAGATAGTAAACATTTTGGGCCTTGCGGGCCAATATGGTCTTTGTTAGAACTACTGGGCTCTGCCGTTCTAGTGCAAAAGTAGCCATAGATGAGATGTAAAGGAAAGGGTGTGGCTGTGTTCCAGTAAAACTTCACTGACCAAAAAAAAAAAAAAAAAAAGGTGGTAGGCTGGGTTAGACACGTGGGCTGGAGGTTCCCAGACTTTGGTTTAGATTTTCAATCCTAAATGATCTATTTGCCACTGTTACTTGGTACCTTTACCTAAAATACCTGTTAGACGTTTCTTTAGTATACCTTGGGGTCATCGAGTCTCCGGATTTAAAATATCACTCGTGCCAATTCATACCTTTTTTTTTATCTCCAGTCTTCATCATTCTTCTCAGTTTTGAGAGGAATGTTCAAGTGCATGCTGTTAAAAAAAAAAAAAAAAAGGAATCTATCTTCCTCTCTCCAAGAGCTGTGTCCCTCCCAGCAGTCTCTCTTTGGTTTCAGTCTGACCTCATCATTGCTACTATGACAGATTTTGCTAATTGCTAATGAGGAGGTACTCTCTTTATTAAAACCTTTTAGAAGCTCCTCATTCCCTACTGGACAAAGCTCAGTCAGGTCATAAAGCCTTGGCCTGGCCTGGTTCTTGCTTACTTTTATCACCCTGCTTCTCATTGCCTCACTGTGTAGTTGGCCCTCTGCTAATGAACTCTTGTAGCACGTGTGCCATATTGCTTGACAGACATGTGTTGACTCTAGTGAGTTTTTTGACCTGAGACACCATTTTTCTAGTGTTTCTCTTGCCTGACTCTTACTATCCTTAGAATTTGAGTGATCATATTCTTGGAATCCTTCCTTAATACCTCTGTGCTCAGAGTCTTTTCCCCTTTCCCAACGAGCATGTGTGGGCATTCAGAAATGTTTCTTGACTTGAACTTGCCTTGACATTTCTAGTCATTATGTCTCCTATTCCATCCTGTTGCAGTGTTGCCTACCACACATGGATGCTTTGTGGTGACTTAAAGGAATGAGGTGGCTAGGTATGCATCTTAAGGAATAGCTATGTTCTCTTAAGGAGAATAATACTACATCTATCTGAGTTTTTACGGTATTATTTACTGTGTATAAATTTAAACTATGACTTTTTTTTTTTTTAAAGATTTTATTTATTTATTTGAGACAGAATGAGAGAGAGAGAGAGCACATGAGAGGGGGGAGGGTCAGAGGCAGAAGCAGGCTCCCTGCCGAGCAGGGAGCCCGATGCGGGACTCGATCCAGGAACTCCAGGATCATGGCCTGAGCCGAAGGCAGTCGCTTAACCAACTGAGCCACCCAGGCGCCCAAACTATGACTTTTATTATCTTGATTTGTGTTATCCTTCTTTTTAGTATAGTTCAAATTTTTCCATGTTGCCTTTTTAGAAAAATAAATTTGTTTCCATTCAGCAACTATAATTGTTTATTTTACATATATATGTTTTTTAGATTTTGTGAATCCTATCTTTATGCTTTATGTTAAGAAGCTCATCTTATTGTGTCAATACAAGACTGATAATGTCTTAAGTATTTTTCTAGATTTACCCTAAAAAGTAACATTAACCTTTGAAGTGTTTTTCATTCCTTAGAGGAAATCTATTTTTCCCTTAAAAATTGAACTTGGGGGTAATTTTCCAACATTTTTAGAGGAGGCTTACCTTTTATATTCATTTCAAAATTCTAAATGGCTTACTACTATATTAAGCAAATTTAAAAATATGTATTTATGAGCATTAATTTTATATTTTAGTTCACATGTATAGCATTTACTTATGAATTTAATAAATACTAGGCTATTTGATGAAGACAGAAGTTTGAAAGCAAAGATTATGGGTTATAGTTGGCTATTTCTTTTCCTAGTCTATTTCTGCCTTTTATTTGGATTGTGTAATACACTGACCTACCAGGTAATTATAATATTAACAGTTGAAGAAGGATTTTGTCTTAGAATCTATCTTATTCAGTTAAATGAATCCAGAAGCCTGAAAGTGAGAAGTTTGTGTACTTGTCATAAATATAAAATTGAAGAAAAAGTTACCTTCAAACCTTTAATAAATGTTAAGATTGCAATATATCAACAGAATGTGATATTTCACTCATTCATCTGTGTTTTTCAGTTTATTCTTATTCCATGATGAAAGCATGTGCCAAGCAGATGTTTCTTACCTCTGGCTGGCCATTCATTAGAGCTCAGCACACATATGCTGTGAGGATGTACCTTCTTTTTACCATTCTATGTATGCAGACTTGCATATGCCTGAATTTTTAAAAAATATCGTGTATTTTTCACCTTGGCATTGTAATTTTCATTTCTAGAATTTTGATTTGTATCCTTTTTACCTTTTTATATCTTCTATTTCCCTAGTTAACTTTTGAATAAATGCTAAACAGTTATCGTACCTGTTTTAATGTCCTCGTCTGCTAATTGGCACATTGATACCATTTCTGAGTCAATTTCAAGTGATGTATTTATCTCCTTTTTATGAGTACTTTCCTGGGGCTTTATATGCCTGGACGTGTGTGTGTGTGTGTGTGTGTGTGTGTGTGTGTTTAAAGTGTGCTATGTGGATTTTTAATTTTCATCTAACTTGGAAAATTTTCCAGCCGTATTGTTTTTTGTTCTCTACACTTAGCTGGGAACTCCAATTATCTGTATGTTAGATTGTTTGAAGTTGATCCATATCTCACTAATGCTCTGTTTATTTTTCCTTTTTTTTTCTTTGAGTCTTTTTTCTGTTTCATTTTAAATAGTTGCTATTGCTGTATTTTTAAGTTCACTAATCTTCTGCAATGTCTAATCTATTAATCCCCTCCAGTGTATTTTTTTTAAATATCAGATGATGATATTTTCATCTTTATAAGTTAGGTGTAGGATTCTTTTTCATCTTCCTTTTTTCTGTTTAACACATGCATTCTTTCCTAGAGCTTTGTGAACAAATGGAACATAGTTGTAAAATTGTTTTAATGTCCTTTTTCATTCTAATAAATGTGTCACTGCTGAGTTGGTTTTGATTGATTTTTCTTATGGGTCATATTTTTCTGCTTTTTTGGACATTTGATATATTTTGATTAGCTGTTAGAATTTGTGAGTTTTACCTTGTTGGGTACTGGATATTTTTTTATTACTATGAATATTTTTGAGCTTTTTTCCTGGGGCATAGTTAGTTGGAAACAGTTTGATCCTTTCCTATGTCATTTCTATGATTTTTACGTTGAACTAATTAGTATTTTAATGTAGGTCTAATCATTCTTCACAACTGAAGCAAGACCCTTCTTAGTATTTTACCTAATGCCCTGTAAATTATGAAGTCTTCCATTCTGGCTGATGGCTCCCACCATTATTCCTGACCTTGGGTGTGCATCAGGCACTGTTCTATCTAATCTCCAGTGAATTTTTCCCCCACCTCAGCTTGTTTTTATTCTCAAATGCATGCACTGATCAGTACTCTGCTGAATATGGGAGAGAGTTAGTCTGATAATCACCAGCCTTCTCACTCTTTGCCTAGAGCTTTACTTTGTGAACTCTACCCACCTTTGTCTCTCTAGGCTCTGAAACCCACATATCCACCTCTCCCTTCGATGTGCCATAGCCTGGAAACTATTTTAAGGAAGTAATTGGTGCAGACATAGGGCTCATATCATTTGTTCTCATCTCTCAGAACTGTCCCTAGTTGCCAGGTGTGTCATGTCTTAAATATCTTTGTTTTGTTTAGTTTGTGTACTTAGCTTATTTGTTGGAAGTGGAAAGGTAAGTTTGGTCCCAATTACGCCTACTTAGGCAAAAATAGAAGCTGGACCCATCTCAGTTTGAATTTTATTTTCGTACATTCATATTGATCCACATTTTCAGAAATATATGTAAATAAGAAAAAGCTCAGTCTGTTTTAGGTCAGACGCTATAATAATTTTGTATATTCCAGATAGAATTTTTCGAGTACTTTTACTAGTAGGATTTTAACTAGTAACTTAACATTTAGTCAGGAAAGAAAAATCCTTTTTATAACACAGACACATAAGTTAATGACCAAAAAAATTAATGGGATATATGATGAGCATGATATTATACAGGCTTCTTTTGTCCTAGATGAGTACAGCCTGTTAGCACTTTCTGCAATGATGAAATGTTCGATTGCTATGCTCCTGTCTATGGTAGCCACTAGCTACCTGTTGCTATGAGCACTTGAAGTATACCTACTGCATTTTCAGTTTTATTTAAATTTAATAATTTTGAATTTAAATGTAAATAGTCACATATGGCTAGTGGCTACTTTAGTAGACATTGCAGTTTTAGACTATGTTTTATTGACTACCCTTTATATTGGGTCAGTTCTATTTTTTCTTTAAGATTTATTTATTTATTCGTTGGGGGGAATGGAGAATGCAGAGGGAGGAGGAGAAAGAGTCTTAAGCAGACTCCTGCATTGACCCCAGAGCCCAACATGGGGCTTGATCCTATGACCATGAGATCATGACCTGAACTGAAACCGTGAGTCCGATGCTTAACCGGCTGAGCCACCCAGGTGCCCCACGTCAGTTCTCTTACATGATGTAGCTTCATGAAAAAGAAAAATGTTCTCAGAAATAAAAAGTTTAGTTAGCACTTTATTTTAATCAAAAATAGTCTAAAGCAAAGTACCATTGATCTTCTAATTAGTTATTGGAAGCACTCTAATTGGAATTTCTGGGAATTATATTTTCTGAGACTGAGAATGTTTTTAAATTTCCTTAGATTAGAACAGTTTTTCTGTATCTTTTTTATAATTATGTAAATTTAATGTTATCAAATAATTCAAAAGCAATATTGGTAAGATCTGAATTTGTAATTGAGATTATTGTAATATGAATTGGTTATTGTAATATGAATTTCCTGGGATCAAAGAGAGCTGAGGTTATTAAATGCTACCAATGACTATTCCTGAAATTGTTAATTACTGAGATTGTTAAAGTATTTTTGCCATACTTAATAAAAGGCATAGGATGAATCTGTGGAGGCTATGCTAATATGATTTACATGCATCATATACCTGCGTTTTGATCTCCTTGATCATGTTTTTGAGTACTTTTTGTTTTTGCTATATAGAATTCAAAACACCTCATCTTCTGAAAAGGTTTTTTATTGTTTTGCCTTTTGAAACATATTAAAAATGTCAAGAATCACTTTAAGTGATATATAAAGTAGGTATATAAAAGTAGAATCAATTTTTATAAATGTAAATGGACTTTGTAATGGTTAGCGTAAGGTACCTTTATTTGTGAACTCCAAAAATACTCATTTATTTTTTAAACATATCATGTAATGCTTATCTAAATCACCTGCAGACAACCTTGATGATTAGATTGTTGATTAATGTGTAATAAACTTTATTATGTAAAAAAATTTTGATAAGTTACTAAAATATATAAAGACAATTATACTAAACTTAGTGAAGAACCACATACCTGGTTTTTGTAACTTACTTTAGTGATTTAATATGTTTTTTGTTTGTTTGTTTTTTATTATGTTATGTTAATCACCATACATTACATCATTAGTTTTTGATGTAGTTTTCCATGATTCATTGTTTGCATGTAAGACCCAGTGCTCCATGCAGTATGTGCCCTCTTTAATACCCATCACCAGGCTAACCCATCCTCCCACTCCCCTCCCCTCTAGAACCCTCAGTTTGCTTCTCAAAGTCCATAGTCTCTCATGGTTCGTCTCCCCTCTGATTTACCCCCCTTCATTTTTGCCTTCCTGCTATCTTCTTCTTCTTCTTTTTTTTTTTTTTAGGAGCAAAGTTCTCTGTTCATTTTATTTATTTATTTATTTATTTATTTTATTTTTATTGTTATGTTAATCACCATACATTACATCCTTAGTTTTTGGTGTAGTGTTCTGTGATTCATTGTTTGTGCTTAACACCCAGTGCTCCATGCAGAACGTGCCCTCTTTAATACCCATCACCAGGCTAACCCATTCTCCCACCCCCCTCCCCTCTAGAACCCTCAGTTTGTTTCTGAGTCCATAGTCTCTCATGGTTCGTCTCCCCCTCTGATTTCCCCTCCTTCATTTTTCCCTTCCTACTATCTTTTTTTTTTTTTAACATATAATGTATTTGTTTCAGAGGTACAGTTCTGTGATTCAACAGTCTTATACAATTCACAGCGCTCACCATAGCACATACCCTCATATGTTTTAAATAATACTAGTTTAGCAAGTCAATGCTTCATATTAATCATTGGGATTGCTGTTACCTTTTGATTCTAAAGTTTGTTATAGATGGTACAGATGTTAATTGTAGAGGTATATAATGCTTCAGGTAATTGTTCCATAATACAACAGTGGCAGAGTTCTATTCTTATAGGAGAAATATGAAATCTGAAAAAAAAATCATTTTTAAACATGTTTGCAAACTATGTTAGGTTTTCCTAGTGCCTGTTTAAAAATGTGAAGTTCTGGTTTCGTTACTTCTTTGATCTTTTACATAAGGATCTGCAACTAAATGGATATGCAAGTAGAACATTTGTCTTGATACTATAAAACTTAATTACTTTTTAATTCTTGGAATCAATAAAAACGTTTAAATCTTTTGTATGGCTAATATTTTAATGTGAAATACTGTTTATTTACTACTTTGGTTAAATGCCCTGATTTCTCAGCCTAATAGTTTTGCTGGTATTTTAAGATTTATAGATGAGTTGTTAAAAATTTGCTCTGAATTTTTATGATCACTTACAACTCTTAATTAGCTTCTATTCATCAGAATTATGCATTGAATTGCTTGATGGCGTTGATTTAAACTTGTTCCAAAATAGGACGCCTGGGTGGCACAGTTGGTTAAGCATCTGCCCTTTGGCTCAGGTCATGATCTCAAGGTTCTGGTCAGGCTCCCTGCTCAGTGGGGCTCTGCTTCTCCCTCTCCCTCTGCCCCTCCCCCCACCTGTGCTCGCTCACATTCTCTCTCGCTCTCAAATAAATAAAATCTTAAAAAAAAATAAACTTGTTCCAAAATGAAATGATTCAACATTAGAAGCTTGTTCCTTTTTCTTTTTAAAAGTACAGTTAAAAAATGAAAGTACAGCTCATTAATATATAATTTTCATTGATAGAATCCATGTAATTCATAAATAGTTGGGGTGATAAGTTTCTCTAAACTTACTTTTTTATTCCTTAAACTCTTACTTTGATCTGCTTAATATTGACCAGTTTTATCTTTTGCTAGATCTCCCTGTATTTCTTTTGAAAAATGGTGTTGTTAGATGTTGGGCCTGATTCACACAATTTACTTTTCTGTACAGATAGGTAGATAATTTTGCAGTATCTGTTGTGTAGATTCAGAGAGTCTCTGGTCTATCTACCAATTCTTTCTAACTTAATTATTTGATAATTACCATAAGCATTCTTCCTTCCACTGTGGTGGGCATAAGGCAGTGCATATTTGGATATATACTGAAGCTTCAAGAATTGACTTCCTACTCAAATAAACAAAGACTCGGTTTCCTCTCCTACAACAATTCCTGATTCCCTTCTTAGGCCTGTTAACATGGGTTCTGGAATGAAGCAGAAGTGTTAAATGTAGGGTTATGGAACATTCCTGAGGTTTTAAAGAATATTGTACTTGGTATTAATTATTGTCCTTTAATTAATGTACCTGTCCTCAGAGACAAATGAAAAATTACTTATTAAAGTATAAAAAATTAATTGCAATTCAGTCTGGGGCCAGGGATGTATTAAAATAGTTACTAGACAAATATAAAGCATGTGTAGAACTGAATGTAGAAGACATGAGGCACAGAGGAGCATTTTCCAAACTCTGAGTGCCAGAAACCTTGCCCACCCACAAAGCCATGAAGCTACCCATATGTTAAATGTTTAAGCAGTTTACTAGTTTATAAGAGTGAATTTGCTATGTTAAAAAAAAAAATGAACATTCTTTAGGGGAGGGTAGGAAGATATTCTTACCTTTTTTTTATGTATGAATGAAGAAAAAACTGTTAGAAATGGCATCCTAAGGGGGAAATATTGTAACTGTAATTTACAAGTAGTAAGTGAGTGAACAGTTCAAAAAGAGATCAAAGAATATCTACTTGATGTAGCTATAAGCAAATCTGCAGAACTCAACCTACATGAAATGTTTTGCTACATTTCAATGGATGCAAGACTATCCATGCTGTAAGTTTGTTTTATTAAGGCAAAAACATTTACATTTCTCTTGAGCTATCATGATCATTTTGTAACCCTCTCCTGTAGTTGTATAAATCTGCCCTGTCTTTAAAATTAAAATTGATTGCTTTATTGTACCAACTGAATTTTTTCCTGGAACTCATAAGTAACTGGTGTAGAAGTTCAAAATTAGTAGCACAATGTAAAATACATGCTTAAATTTCATGGTATTGGTATTAGGAAATACATCTGCTGGAGATTTTCTTCTTTTAATCATGATGTCATCAGACCCATCTAGTGAAAGAGAATTTTGAGATGTATCCTACTTCATGTTTGAATTTTGTCAACCTGCTAATACATTTCATAAGGTCATTATCCATATCTGTTTCTTTAAAAGTTGATTATGTCAACTAGTACAATGTCGAGCAGAGTCATGTTTTAGTACATTTCTTAAACTTTCCCTATAATTTAAGTACTGATTACTTAATGGGTAACATAGTTTGATGGTTTGATGGGATAATATAGGCAATTTGTAGATGTATAAATAGCTTGCCTAGAATTCACTTTTATGCATTTCCTTAATTCATGGAATGTATGGTGAACAGCATTGGCTTAATGATTTCTTTACATGCCATTATCTTTTATCTTTCCAAAGAACTAGGGTGTGTTGTGTCTAATAGATCTTTAGCTGGAGTGAAAGTCTTCCAGTCCTTGTTTGACATTTCATGACTTGGTGAGAACTTTAAAAGACTATTGTGCTTTGTTTTTCAATTCACCATCTGTTTTTGCTATAATACATGTTTCTGAAAAAAAAAAAATTAGCTTCTACGTGATCAGTAAATAAGGGAGTTAGGTCTCTATATTTTGGAAGTGACATCAGTTCATATGCAACTTTTCCTAGATAAGAACAGCCAGAAAAACAGGAATAAAATTATAACCTTGCAGGGAGAGGAAAAACCCCTCAGTTTAGCTGCTGCAACGGAAGCAGAATCTGTTCCAACTTTGTTTTTTAATATGTTTGGTACATTAGTTTTTAAGACAAGTGCAGTTAACATCTCTGTTTATTGATTTGGAAAGTATGTTCTCATAATCAGTCAAATATTTTGTCTTGTGTATTCAAATCTATGTTCTTAATAAGTTTATTATAATTTGTTTTTTTATTATGCACCTTGTGCCTTTATGTGAATTAATAGTTTTTGTCTTAAACTAAAATGAATCATATTGCTACAACCTTCATTTTTGGTAGTGTTTGCAAGGCATGTCTGTTCATCCTTTTATTTTGTGCTTTTCAGGTTAGTGTGCTTTAGACGTTTATCTTATAACTAGCATATTGTTAGATTTTTTCCTTAAAAATCCAATCTGGTAAATCTGTTACTTAGGAGATGGTTAAATATGCTCAATTTATTTGTATTACTTTTATATTTGAGTTCTTTCCACAAGCTTATTTTGTTACTGCTGTTGGTGAATTGTTTTATTTGCTACTTTAATTTCTTCCTATAATTTGCTGCATTGATACAGATAATACTTTCCTCCTTCTGCAAGTTCAAAAACTATACAGTAGAGATGTATATAATTTTAGTTAAATACCATTATTTTAAAAACATAAATCACTAAGTTAACTCAGTGTAAAATCATTAATTTCTGTCCTTTTTTTTTTTTTAACAAAGTGCAGATTCAGCATACTTTCTCTCTTGAGCCTTCTCATTCCAGTATAATTTATTCTTTTTTTTTTTTAAAGATTTTATTTATTTATTTGAGAGAGAGAGAATGAGAGAGAGCACATGAGAGGGGGGAGGGTCAGAGGGAGAAGCAGACTCCCTGCCGAGCAGGGAGCCCGATGCGGGACTCGATCCAGGGACTCCAGGATCATGACCTGAGCCGAAGGCAGTCGCTTAACCAACTGAGCCACCCAGGCATCCTGGTATAATTTATTCTTGTCGAGAGTTTTACTTATACCACTTTTAAGCTCCCAAAGTTTTTATTAACTTTAGGCTCTCTTTTAGGAACTTTTTTAGGAAAATTGAAAAATGAGCACCTGCTCCCAGCTCTGACTTTGCAGGGAGTTTCCCTTGGCAGGTGCACTTCCTCCTGAGCCAAGTTCAATGGCAGCATTGCAGTGCAGAGCTCCGTTCCCAGTTGTATCCATCATTCCTTCTCCAATTAATACGTTACCAGCATTTCCATTCTTTAATTTCTGTGCATTTTAAATCTCTGTGGAGGCTGTAATTACAAAGTGGAGTGGTTTTATCTTTTCTGCTTCTTGTGCTATTTTTTCCACAAACCCTTTCTGCACCCCCCTTTATTTTACTGTAAGATTTTTCAGACTGAAAATTTGTTAGGAAGACTTGTATTAAACAAGAAATGTCTCTTTGCCTCATTGAGTATCTAGGCTAACAGTAAGGTTTCCCAGATTGTGCATTGCAAACCCCTAGGACATTCTATTCATATAAAGTATATTGGGCATGGTGGCTCCTGGCATTTCCTGGTATCTCAATATTACAGATAATTACACAGGTAAAAGAATTAAAGAGTACTCTGAGGCATGTGACACCAAACAGTAGTGTTGTTCCTTAGTCCAGAAGGTATGGGACTATGTAAATACCTGGCAGTATGGGCCCAGGAGAGAGTCTTTTTTTTTTTTTTTTTTATAAAGATTTTATTTATTTATTTGAGAGAGAGAGAGTGAGAGACAGAGAGCATGAGAGGGGGGAGGGTCAGAGGGAGAAGCAGACTCCCCGCCGAGCAGGGAGCCCGATGCGGGACTCGATCCCGGGACTCCAGGATCATGACCTGAGCCGAAGGCAGTCGCTTAACCAACTGAGCCACCCAGGCGCCCCCCAGGAGAGAGTCTTAGTCTCAGCCAGTCCCCTAGCTTTAGATTCATAACAGGACTGCAATTACATAAATTGCCTGGAGTTTGGGGAATTAGCCTGCTTTTTTTTTTTTTTTTTTTTTTTGGACAAGCCCACAGTCAGCAATTTTAGCTTCAGAAAGATATTTTAAACTCACAAGACTAGAAGAATCCTGTGGCACTAGTTTGTACAAGGTCCTAAAAGACTTCAGGACAGGAGAAAATGCAGAGATGGACATGTATCTTCAGCTTTAGCTCTTGAGCTCTTAATTTCACATTAGTATGGGCCTGCCTTTTTTCCCCTCCACTTTTCCTCCACCTTGTCAAGGCGGAGGGAAGGAGATCACAGAAAGGTGGTGTGTGAGCCATCCTTCTAGAAGGCTCAAGCTACAAATAGGACCTAGTATCTTTTTAACAGCTGATCGCTGTTAGCTTCCAGGTCTCAGCTAGGGGAACACCTGGTTATAAGTTAAATTACCCCGAAGGAAAGTCTAATATTTATAGTTCATTCACAGTTATTCCAGCCTGGCTGTGGTTCACCAGTCTCATATTTGCTTTAAGCATTATTGCCTGGTGAAAAATCTGAGATTTCATCTTTATAAGTTTTCAGGGAATCACTGCTAAGGGAGGGTGAGCTCAAGGTCACAGGGTCACATTGTCTTTTCTTCAACTATTCAGTAGATAGTAAAGCCTGAGACCTTTTTCTTTGTGCTTTTTATCTTCCAATTTTTCTTTTTTTGCTTTTTTGTCTATTCTTTTGGTTCTCTAATGGATAGAGCATTTTTAAGAAAAAAAGTCTTCATTGTCACTTTAGATTTTAGGAGGAAGTAACTATATGTGTATGTCTTCGGTTAACTATAATGAAAATGTCCAAGAAATAGTGACTAAAGGGCGCCTGGGTGGCTCAGTTGGTTAAGCGACTGCCTTCGGCTCAGGTCATGATCCTGGAGTCCCGGGATCGAGTCCCGCATCGGGCTCCCTGCTCGGCAAGGAGCCTGCTTCTCCCTCTGACCCTCCCCCCTCTCATGTACTCTCTCTCATTCTCGCTCTCTCAAATGAATAAATAAATCTTTAAAAAAAAAAAAAAGAAATAGTGACTAAAGATCTACTGAATTGATATACATACATGTCCTCACATGATTCTCTTTTAAAATGGATGTTAAGTGCTTTTCCCTGGAAAAGCAAAATGCAAGGTGGTAGGTGGAAACTCATTCCCTTCTGTTACAGAAAGAACATAGTAAGATTTTGTTTTGTATTTTCTGTAGAGCGTGTTTTTATATGAATGAAGAGAGGAAGTGGAGGGATTAGTATAAGAGTTTCAAAGCAGAGTAGATTTTAAAACGTTTCTAGATAATAAATACATGTAATTGAACAAATTATAATTCTTGAGCATTTCTTAAATTTGGTATTGTGAAAGAATACAAATGTTTGAGTATTTATTCTGTGTACGCAATTGTGTCTTATTTTGATGCTCTTGTGGTTTAGATATTTTATGTCCCACAAAAGATGAACAGTACCATAAAACTTCAATAATTTGAAAGAGGAAAACTTACCCTGAGCTCCTTAAAATTTAAATGAAAAATAATATTTAAAAAATAGTCTGGAATAATTTCAAGAAAAATACTATTTAACACTGCTAAAAATTACATTTAAAATTCTGGATTTTCTTTAAGAAATAGGTGATTTATTAGAATTTCAATTATTTGAAAGGGGTTCTTCTAAAAATATTTATGAATGTAATAGGTAAGCACTCCCTTTAATTTTATTGATATTGGTAACTAATATATAATATTTCTATGTAGCCTACTTTCAAATTATAAATTAAATAGAACAAATGGTTGAAATCATATATTCTTTATACATTTGACTCTGACACAAGTAGAAATAGAATATTAGCATTTTGTATTTTTCAACATTGTGTTCTCAATGACTGTTTACTGCCTTTATTTATAAAGGAGGATTCATCAATTTTAATAAACATTTATGGTTGAAAAGCATATCTAGAAATTAACACACACTGATAAAAATTACCATAATCTATTTGTGTTTGAGCTTCTTTAATGTTATATTTTTCAAAGGAAAGTGAAAGGAATGGTATTCTAATATTACCTTTTGCATTATTTTGCAGGTATATTTTCTTGATTATAAATCAGTACCTTTTGATGAGAAAATGGAAAGCCTAATACAGATCAGGGAATATGCAAAGGAAGTGAAAAAAAGAAATATTTTATTATCTGGTCTTCTTATATGTTTCCCACAGGTAAGTAAAATTTTGTGTTTTGTAGACTACAGTTTTAATGGAGGGAACCTGATTTTTTAAAAGCAAAGATACATTAATGATAAGAAAAATTTTGGCTGGAAAATTGTCTGTGTTCTCACATAGGCAGAACCTCTCTTGAGGGAAAGATAAAATCAAAACAAGTGTTCTGATGAAGGAAAATAAAAAGGTGAAATTGGTGAATATCTTATACTAGGTAGCCCACATGGGGTTGCCAGATTTGTTAAATAAAAAAATACAGAATGCCTGGCTAAATTTGAATTTCAGATAAACAATAAATTATTTTAAGTATGTCCTAAATTTGGAATTTGAAATTAGAAATTCAAATTGAACTAGAGTTTTGTATTTAACTGAGTTCAGAATGCAGCCATTTGTGTAATTTGAAATGGCTTGTTTCTTTTATGTTGTGCTAAAGATGTTGGTGATCAGGTTTTTAATTACTTGAAAGCAACGCTTGACATTCATATTATAAGAGGGCATGCTATTCAGAGAAAAATTCTTATTGTCACTCTATTAATAGAGAGTTAAGCTGAAGGCAAAATGAATTAGCATTATAGAGTCTTAGTGCAAAGAAATGCTGTTTAAATCAAACTATTTGGAGACTGTGTTAGGGAAGATGGATTTGTCCTTTGTGTATAGATACCTTTTATTGAAATTGCAGAATGCTTTGTAGTGTCTTAGAGGTACCCCACAAGAATCAAGAAAGTGGAAAAGTCAACGGGGTTTTTATTGGTCTGGAATAAAAGTGATTTGTACTGACCAAGGAATGTATTGTTGATGAATAACAGTTATTATTTGTGAAATATTTTTTTTAAAGATTTTATTTATTTATTTGAGAGCGAGAATGAGAGAGAGAGAGCATGAGAGGGAGGAGGGTCAGAGGGAGAAGCAGACTCCCTGCCGAGCAGGGAGCCCGATGCGGGACTCGATCCCGGGACTCCAGGATCATGACCTGAGCTGAGGCAGTCGCTTAACCAACTGAGCACCCGGGCGCCCCTATTTGTGAAATATTTAAGGTACCCTTTTAGCCTGAAGATAACAACATTTCTTTTGAAACAAATGGATTTTAATTAAATATAAGCACCATCTTTTAGCCAATCCTTGGTTTTCTTTGAGGTGGTTTTCTCTGCTTCCATAATATGTAAGTATGGACTCTGTAAGTATAGTCATCAAGAATGAGGCAAAGCTAAATTTACTTAGGATCATGGAAGTATTGTAGGGGCTATTGAAGTCAGGGCAGCCAAGGCCTGAAGAAATACACATACTTGCCCAAGAACAATGCATAACTGGAAGAGTAAGAATAAGAACTTGGGTCTGTATCTTTGTTCAAGAATATTCTGTCTTTGGGGCGCCTGGGTGGCTCAGTCATTAAGCATCTGCCTTCAGCTCAGGTCACGGTCCTAGCGTCCTGGGATTGAGCCCCACATTGGGCTCCCTGCTCAGCGGGAAGCCTGCTTCTCCCTCTCCCACTCCCCCTGCTTGTGTTCCCTCTCTTGCTGTGTCTCTCTCTGTCAAATAAATAAAATCTTTAAAAAAATATTCCTTCTCCAATAGATTGTCTTTGGTTTTATTCCAGATTATTGTGGTTGGAAAAATCAGTTCTTTCTCTTGTGCCGTGCGAAGGAGTCATGGATGCACACTACTCATGCTACACTATGTAGTTATAAAAATAGTTCATTGAGAAAAATCTCAAAAGCTAAGAAATGGAAGAGCACATACAGTCTCCAGGACTTTATTTTTCCTGTGATTTAGGCTAAACACAAAGGGTCTGTATGCACCCTAGTTGATATTCCAGTGGGAGAGTATGGTCCAAATGATATATAGCATGCCTAGTGAGATGCAAATTTCAGATAAACAATAATTTTTAGTACAAATATGTCTGAAATATTACAGGAAACATACTTGCACTAAAATTCTTTGTTATCTTACATGAAATTCAGTATAACTGGGCACCTTGTGTTTTTATTTCCTAAATCTGACAACTGTTGTGGAGTTCATATTCGCAACAAAATTGTTCATTTCTCCACACCTGGCATTCTCTCCCCATGAATGCCATGGAGTTGCATATCTACGTGACTCTGCACCTGTGATTGGAAAAGTGGTCTTGTTGAAAAGGAGGAGGTTTTGCAGCCTACTACTTTGCAGCTGACCATTATTATTTTGAGCAAATTTGGACCTGTTAAGCAATCTGTCTACTTAGCTGTCAAGACTGTATAGAAAATGACCCTGCTAAGCCTTCAAAATATGTCTCTCATCATTTTAAGAAGCAAAGATAGCTTACTTGGATGTTGCTTTTCTTTTCTTTAAAATAAAATAGTGAAGATGTCTGAAATGTGTAAGAATGTTTAAAATATAGGGTTTACTTTTGTCCTTAAAGACACAGGTGCCAGTTGACTCCTACTAGGCTAGGACATGTCCAGGGCACAATTCCACCTTAAAGAGCATTTACCAAAGGATTCTGCGATGTTCATTAGATAGGCCGTTAAAGAGCTATGGTTAAAAAATTGGGGAGGCATCAGTGAATAGAGTTAAACCGATATCTTCCATGGAGGGCTTCTCGCAAATTCTTAATAAGCTGATGAACATTTCATATCTGCAAATCGGGGACAAAGGGATATCATTTTCCATTTTCTACTGTAACCCTTTAAACATAGGCAACTCTGAGGCTAATACTCTCTAAATGAAACTTTGGGATACAGTCCTCATAAATAGGCCCTACATAAAGAAACCACTACCTCTGGACAGTCTTTCACTTTTTTTTTTACTTTTTCCTTTTACTTCAGTACTAATTTTTCGACTTAGCTAAATCAGTATCTTTAATTTTGAGGGCCTATTTGACAAACATTCTATCAATACTAAGGATATGAAGATTCCTAAGGTAAAGCTTCTGTCACTGTTAAGTGAGAAGAGTGTCAGTTTGTGCTTTCCATGGTGCTGTCAGATACAGTTTTTTATAGCGTTCATACACTGGATTTTGTTCCCTAAACCAGTCCATCGCTGTGATAGCCATTAGGGTGTATTTGTAGATAGTTAATGTGTTTCCTTTTCAGTCTCTGATCAGTGAAATGAAGAACAGTGAAATCTGGAAAGATTTTTAACCATTTTTCATAAGACATAGCTTCAGTTGATTGGTAACTCCTCCTTGGATGAGAGAATGTATTGGCTTCATTGTCTGTGCTAGACATACTGTCTTTCTAGTTTAAAGAAGACCTGCATTCTTACGTATATAGTATCTCTGGTAATGGGGATGATCTGGATGGCTCAATTGCTCCTTCACAGTGTTGATGTATATGATATTTATAGTTAAATAGGATCACATAAGCTGCTGTTAAGTCTCTATTTGTGTTTTTGTAGAGTTCTACACACATGTAGGACTTTCTGTGTTTGGTGAATTTAAACTTATTAGTTACATTTCAGTCTTTTATTTTTTTGGAATTATAATAAAGCCTCTGATTAATTAGTCATACTTTCTTCATAATGAGTAATTCCAAATTGTGTACACCTTTAAGGAAGAAATTGATTTGGAAGAGGATAAGGATTGATTCCTTCTTGAATATCTCTAAATCTTCTGCAATGTTACCCATGATCAATTATTGATAATTCTTTGATAATTCAAATACCAACAAATGCATCTAATCATATAATGTTTCAACTCCATTTCTCCATATATTCTTAACTGATATAAGAAATTTCAACAGATCCTTTACTTAACTCTAGATATGCTTCACATGTATGCATTTTTTTTTTTCTGGTCAGAGACATTATTTGTGAAATTACTGAATATGTGATTTCCTTAGCTATATCAATGTAGTAAAGCACAAATCAACTTTTTCCAAAACTGACTTTAAAATATTTTGCTGGCCTCAAAAAATTAATCATTTAAAATAGATTCTTTATGGGTAGATTAATCTTAGACTTATGGATCAAGTGGCTGGCTTGACCATTTATGTATAGTATAAAGTTTCCTGACTTTATTATCTAGTGCTCAATTTCTCAAGTTGTAAATAAATAAGAAAAGACTGGAAATTTATGCTCTAGACTAGAAATGTAGGATAAAGTTTGCCCTTATAATTTATTGGATGAATTTAAATCAAGTCCTATTCTTCTTTCTAAAATAACTCTACAAACATAACTATGAATAATTAAAAACCAGGTTTTATAGCTTAATCCACATAAAGGATCTTAGTCCTTTTTTAAGTATTCTTTTAAATTTACGTGTAAGATATTACTCTTCATCCTATTATTCTAAGTTTGTGATGCAAGTCATCACTGAAGGCTGTGATACACAATGATGTATTTTGGGACCCTGTTCTAATTATTTGAAAATCTGTATCTGATGATAAAGTAATGAAGTTATAGACACCTAGTATTTCTGGCATGAACTGTTCAAGCCCATAGTTTAGAGCTTTCAGTTTTAATTTTGCTGAAGTCTACAATATTTTTATCCTGACTTTGTGTGTGTGTGTGGTTTTTTGTTTTTTTTTAAGATTTTATTTATTTGACAGCACTAGTAGGCAGAGTGGGAGGGAGAGGGAGAGGCAGGCTCTCCGCTGAACAGGGAGCCTGATGCGGGGCCCAATCCCAGGACCCTGGCATCATGACCAGAGCCGAAGGCAGACGCTTAACCAACTGAGCCACCCAGGTGTCCCATGACTTTGTTTTTTAAGACAAGCATTTACAAGTATATATTTTTAAAAAATATTTATTATAATTTGAACTGGTAATATTATCTAAACTGTTTTCCTGAGTTCTGTGAACCATTCTAGCAAATTATCAAAGGCAAAGGGGGGTGGTTTGGGAACCCCTGATCTATGCCTGTTGGTTAGGAGTGCAGATGGCTCTGGATTGCCATATGAACTGGAAGACAATCTGTGTGACTGAACCCTTAACCTGTATGGTCTGTGCTAACTCCAGGTAGCTAGTGTCAGAATTGTTCAGTGGGGAAAAAATAAAAGTCCACACATTAGGTGCCAGAAGTGTTAAGAGTAGAAAACAGTTACTCATTTGGTCAGTATATAACTTCATATATCTGTTATCTACTCACTACCACTAGAGATCTTGCAAATTGTGGACATTCTTTCAGGTTAAGTCCCTAGTGAAAATGTGAATCTGAGCTCCCAGCAAATTAACAATGGGTATGTAGTATGAAAAATAAACTTTGTTGTTACTGTAATAGTTTAGTAACAATACTGTATTAGTTTAGTAACAATAACTAAACTATACCGACCATTTCACAGAAGGAGCTTCTAGGTTAAAAGGATATTATTCCACTGGTAAGTGTCTTTTTTGTGTGTGTGTGTAGACATTGTACCATTGACTAACCGACCCAAATGAGTTTTGCATTCAGCTTTATTTGTCCACCTTCTTCACAAAGGTATCATGAAATATCTTAGTAGATATTTTCCTGAGGTCCAGATTGAAGATTTGTATACTTTCTCTTACTTGAATAATCTATGATTATTCTCAGAGTTTGTTTTAATGAACTTACATTAGGCCCAACTGATGAATGATTTTCTGGGCCAGTGGCTTCTAAATATTGGTTCTTGGAAAAGTCCTTAGCTGGCAGTATTATAGTCTCCTGAGGAATTTAATAAATAGAGATTCCTAGTCTGTACCTTAGGGAATCTATTTCAGTAGATCGAGCTTATACCTGGGACTCTATATATTCCACAAGTTCAAGCTCTGATGAAAGTCTAATGTGAACCAGACTTGGATGACTGAATTAGGTCAGTGGTTCTTAAGTATATTGACATATTGGAATCAACTGTTGACCCTCTTTAATCTATGAAGTACTGTCACATCCGAGGAGGCTCTGGAATACCAGATGGCAGTAATGGAATGTTGAGATGAAGTTGAGTAAGGGAATGAAGAATGACCATTTGAGAAAGTTTCTAAGCTAACTGTGAGATCCTCTCTTCTTGTTCATCAAGGACAAACATTCTAAGCAATCACAAGCTATCTCGCTAATAGGGCAATTCCATTGATGAAGGTTCTTAGTTGTAAACAAAATGTACCCATGATTGTCTAAATAAAAGAATTATTTTTTGTAGCTTATAGAATTTCTAAAGAATCATGGAACCAAACTGGATAATACCTAGTCAAGAACGGTGCAGGTGGCAGAAATGCTAAACTGTTCTGGGACTGTGATAGTAAAAGTGCTTCCCATTACCGACTCTGGGTACATAGGATGGTAGGGAACCACAGATAGAAACTCTACCATAGCTGATCCAGAAAATACAAAGTCTCTGCCTTAGACCTAGTTTCCCTGTTTCTGGCACCAAGCCAACCTGCTCATGGCCACCTTTTAAGTCTCCTACATGTATATAGTAGAATCTGTAGAACGTTGATAAAACAGAATCTGAGGCAATGTTAGTTTTTTTACTCTGTAGTGTCTGTAGCATGGAAATAAAAGGTGGAATTTGGTTGGAGAATGTGTTGGTTGAGCTGTTTTGCAAGGTTAGCCCCATCAATCTAGGTCATAGGATTTTGTCCTAGGTTGAAATCAGAGCACCTTTAACACATTGTATTTACTATCAAGGGCTTGTCATTTGCCTACATCCAGGCTTTCTGAATGGTATCTTATTGTCACAATTTTACATTTTTAAATAAAATTTTACACATGAACTTTTATGACAATAAAATTTATGAATTCTCTAAAATGTATAAAGTCCTATAGCAGTTTTTTATTTAATCTGTGCATTCTACATGCTCAAGGATTTAGAGATAGAAGCACAGAGGTACGTGGTTGAAGAGTTTTCCAAGACTATTAAAGCTGATTATTTCTTGGTCTAAATTAGCATCATCCTGTCTAATGGAAACAACAAGCTATGTGACCTTCAACAAGTGATATAAGTTTGTAGGCGTCTGATTATTCATTTGTAAAATGCATAAGTCAAATTCTTAAAGCCTCCACTGGATAAGAAGATGGGGACCTAGGAGGTGGGCAGTCTCTGTCATGTGACACCATCACTGTCTCTCACTCTGACAGGGAAATTCTGAAACTGAGCCTGGATTTTCTTTCCTTATGTGACCATAATCTTTACCCATACTATTATTTATTTTGTTGAGAAATTATTTATTTTTTATTTTTTTATTTTTTTAAAGATTTTATTTATTTATTTGACAGAGAGCGAGAGCAGGAACACAAGCAGGGGGAGTGGGAGAGGGAGAAGCAGGCTTCCCACTGAGCAGGGAGCCCGATGTGGGACTCGATCCCAGGACCCTGGGATCATGACCTGAGCCGAAGGCAGACGCTTAACGACTGAGCCACCCAGGTGCCCGAGAAATTATTTATTGTAGTTCATATATTTCATTGTAGTTCAGAGAGTGAACTCTTTTGTTTTTTGTTTTGACAACTCAAATAAAAGTCAATGAGGAGAATGTCTTAGTCTCTTCTGCTGCTATAATAATACCACTAATCCGGTGGCTTATAAACAACAGATTTATTTCTTATGTTTCTGGAAGCTGGAATTCTGAGATCATGGTGCCCACATAGTCAAGTTCTGGTGAAGACCCTCTTTGCTGTTGCAGACCACCATTTTCTGATTGTGTCCTCACATGTCAGGAAGAGGGTGAGGCCTCTCTGGGGTCTCTCTTTATCACAACGCTAATTCTATTCATGAGGATTCCACTCTCATGACCTAATACCCAACCAGAGGTCTCACTTTTTAATACTATCACATTGGGGGTTAGGACTTCAATATGAATTCTCGGGGAACACACACATCCAATCTATAACAGGGAGAGAATCACCATCCATGTTAGTACGGCAGGGAGTGTGTACCATTTTAGTCTATCCATTTTCCTGTCTCCTTTCTTCTCTGAGCTGTCGTCATACTGGGTTTGATGCAGTGGGAAGTAGGACTTTGGAAACAATGTTTGGCTTATTGAGTATTTTTCGCAAGATCAGGCCATTGGAAAGGACTGATCCACTTGGCCGAAGTAGAAAATCCAGGTCCTGGATAGGTCAGGAGATAAAGTGAATGAGCTCAATGACCTTCTCATTGCTCTTGCATGCCACTTTTTCTTCAGCTACAACTATGGCTCTGGAAGGCATATAAGCAAGGAAGAAAGTTACCAAAGCAGGTTTATAATTTTATGTTTTTAAAAAATAATTACTGGTGGGGCGCCTGGGTGGCTCAGTCGTTAAGTGGCTGCCTTCAGCTCAGGTCATGATCCCAAGGTCCTGGGATCGAGCCCCGCATCGGGCTCCCTGCTCCGCAGGAAGCCTGCTTCTCCCTCTCACACTCCCCTTGCTTGTGTTCCCTCTCTTGCTGCCTCTCTCTCTGTCAAATAAATAAATAAAATCTTTAAAAAAAATAATTATTTGTAAAAGATTAGAGAATTCTTCTGTAAGCCTCCAAAATAAGATATGGAATGGTGTAATGAAGTGGTTTGGCAACAACATTAAATGAGATAAAGCTGTGTAAATTGATCTTCTATCACAAAGTATAAACCAGATCTCTCTACTTGATGAGTAAAATACTATTGTCCTTCTCTGTTGTCTGGGTTTTGAATGTTTTGCATGTACTGTAAAGGACATCCAGAAAACATTCTTGTTGATGGATCTCTTTGTAATTAACCCAGCTAAATTCATAATGAAACATTAAGAACTATATGAACAGGTCCAACTCCTGTAGGATACTTTTGTGCCAAAAGACCTGAATTTGTACCACTCTTTCCCTCTTAAATACACCTCATTTGCTCTGTGTCCTCTAGAGAATAGGCGTATGCTATCAAATAGCAGAACATCAATTTTTTTTTTCTTTTTAATGTTAATCTTGGGGGAGGTTAGACTTAAGACTCCGTTTCCTACAATGAGCAATTACTTGTAGTTTAAATAGAAATGACTTACTAAACACACAATACTTACTGAATCACGTGGCATGTGCACCAAACATGCAGTATTAATCTGTTCACAGAAACCTGTAATACCCTGTTCAGAGTAATCAGGCTTTTTTGCTGTGGGAATGTTTTTGAGACTAAATATTTTTCACTTTCAATATTGTTTTGGCTCCTAATGTTTAGACAGTCATTCTTTGGGAAAATTTGAAGGTCATAAAATAAAATGTCTCTTCAGAATTGTACGAATTTGAAAAACAAAACTTTTTAGGGATTTGGGTATACTTATGAGACTCATTCAAGTGGCAATAAGCTATTATACTTAAACAAATGTAGAGGAAATGAAGTATTAGATACGAACTTCTGGTACAGACCTCCCCTTAATTTTTTGAATAAGTGAAGTAACATTAGAAATGAAAATGGCCATGGAAAATTAATGGACTTATTCCTTTCAATAGTGTATTAGTTAGCTATTACTGCATAACAAATTATCCCCAAATTTAGTGGCTTAAAATAACATTTATTATCCATAGTCCCTCTGGTTTCACCTTCTCTGGGCCTTTCTCAAGACTGCAGTCACCTCAAGGATCCCCTGGGAATAATCTGCTTCCTAGCTGACTTAGCTGGCTTTTGGAAGGACTCAATTCCTCTGAGCTGTTGCACTGAGGACTCAGTTTTTCACAAGCTTGTGTTGGGGACCTGTTCATAGACTATCTCCCAGTGTTATACATGCAAGAGAGAGGACCGGGATAGAAGTCAGTCTTCTGTAACATAATCACTAAGTGACCTCCCATCACCTTTATTGTGTTCTATCCATTGGAAGCAAATTATTAGGTTCCATCTATACTCAGGAGGTGATGACACAGGGGCATGAATACCTGCAGGTGGTTATCATTAGAAGTCAAATCAGACGCTGTCCCCCACAGGAATACCAGAGTGTTGATATTAAGATTAAGAATTTCTTGATACCCCATGTAAATTAAGGGGTTGGTAACCTAAATAGGGCTAGAATTGTTTGAATGAAAAACATATATGTATATATATGAGTATATATATATGCATGTATGTACACTATATATAATATGTAACATACATACATGTGCATATGATCATACATTTTCTTGATATGTGAATAGGGTAATAAAAGCTAGAGTTGGTATAGCGGGAGTTGGAGAGCCAAAAAACTGGAAACGTATTTTAATGTTTATAATTTTTTTTGAAGAGCTTAATTTAGGTCAGATCCATATCAAATACATTAGGGAACATATGTTTATAGATAGGCTATCTTAGTTCAGGTTAGTTAACTTTGTATTACCAAATAATAGCTATAAAATGGTGATGTTGTCTTTGAAAATGAGACCTGTTACATTAAGAGCTTATAACCCAGAAGTGTTGTGTCTTAGAGGCTTGGAAATAAGTTTCCAGAAAAGAGAGGTGCTGTAGGAAGCCTAAAGGACTAGAAATAAAAAGAATCCAATGAATCTGACATCCTATTGGTAATCTTCAGAGAAGACAGGTTTGTGGGCTTACAGAAAATACTGAGAAACTTCATGGAGAGTCATGATTTTCTATAAACCGTTCCCCTAGTAAAACTGCTATATTACCAATATCAATGCCAAGTTGAAAATAAGACTTAGTTTTAGTCTTTGTCCAAGTTCTGATATTTTGACTAATGAAACAAACAACAACAACAACAAAAACAACAACAAAATAGACACTGCAAGCAGGCCAGAAGAGCAAACTAAATAATTAGTCCCTGGAATATTGAGGTTTTCTAATGTATGTGGCATTATTTCAACCCTTTGAAATAAAATGTGTTGTATATATGCTCTGAGTTTTATGTAGATTTTCCTTAAATAACATTGGAGGGAAATATCTTTCTCTGTTTATTTTCATTTTATGGAAGACTAATTATCCAAACTTCAGAAGCAGCTGTACAAAGACCTCTAAAGTTGCAATGTTTAACTGAATCGAGTGGAGAACATCCCGTGCATGCTGGAGGACTTGAAAATAACAAGTGGGGTGGGAAGTGAAACTGTGTAAGAGAAATGTGAAGTCAAAATAAGTATTTGAAGATTTGACACTCTCAACCAATGGTGGTAACTCTGAACACTTTGAAATATTTCGGGCATATTGACTATTAGCTATTTCATATCATTGAGAATTAAAGGTAATATTTCTAAAACCAGAGACTATTTAAGGGCCGTTTTCCTGGAATGAGAGTTGGTTCTATATGAATTCCTTATTTTCTGCCCTAGTCCCTATTTTGGAACGAGGATAATTTGTAAACAGAGAACATGTGTTTACTGTCTCAGAATTCAATCGGCATTTCTGATTATGATCATAATGGAAATATAGAGGGTCCTTCTCCACTGAGAATCAGGGAGATATGAGTAATGTTTGGCAAATAGATTTGTGTATGGAAAATGGTAGGTTTATTAGTTTTCCATCCATCTCATTACTCACCTTTGACAACTGCTAAGGAAATATATTTTAATTAAGCTTCAACTTCCTCTTACTGAATGCATAATGACAATTATATACTAATGCTCTTAGGAAATGAGTTGGTAACAAACATATCTACAGTAACTTTTAGAATCTGAATTTTAATGGATAGAAAAAACATGTTTTACAAAGACACTATTCATGATTATTATTAGGCTTCTGTTATTGTTTATATTTTGTATGTTCCTAATCACAGTATCATGCTGAAACCCTCTATTAGGATATAGAAGGAAATACTGTTCAGAGAGTACCATAGATACCACTTTTCAACTAAAATTACATAATTTAATCTCTTACATGTTTTTTAAACATGTTTTTTTAAACAGAGTAAATCTCTTACTCTGTTTTTTTAAAAATTATTCTCAGTGTGTATTTATGGCCTAAAAGGTCTAAATCATAATACATTTTTTTAACTCCACAGATCAGCTATATGAACAATTTTTTTTTTTTACAAGGTTGTTCAGGAGCACAAGAGATTTTTATTATAGGACGTGCTCTATTTTTGTTTGTTAACCACAAGAGCTTTTTTCATTAAAATGAATAAAAGAAAAAAAAAATGTTGTTTTTGTTTTTTGTTTTTTTACATATATTTGCAAGCTGAAATTGGGGCACTGTGAAGTGTATTAAAATAGGGACCATGAAACTAATCTATATACCTGCCACCTACTGGTATGTTCTTAAATTCAGGTTTGAGCTAACTTTATGCTCTCTGCTGCTGCTGCTGCTGCTTTTTTTTTTTAAGATTTTATTTATTTATTTGAGAGCAAGTGCTAGCGAGTGCGCACAAGCAGAGGGAGCAGGAGACAGAGGGAGAAACAGGCTCCCCGCTGAGCAGGGAACCCGATTCGATTTGGGGCTCCATCCCAGGACCCCGGGATCATGACCTGAACCGAAGGCAGATGCTGAACCTACTGAGCCACCCAGGCGCCCCTGCTCTCTTCTTACTGTAAAGATAGAAAACAAAAACATTTTTATTCTCTAGTGAAGATATATGTTTGGGAAAAGATATAAACTATTAAATAGCAAGCTACGTATAATATTAATGTATGAATGTGTGCATTTATGGTTTTCTGATGCATCTGCAGTATACTATGTTATTTCTAGTTCCTTTGTAGTGAGAAGTCAGGTCATTTCTTGCTTGTCTACTGGGGAAATGTCTTTGATTCTGACTTGATCTGTTTAGTTTTGAATTTTCAATAGGAATAATAACACACACACGGCTTTAAAATGTGCTGTATTCTTCACCATCTTACTCCTCTTACCCATTGATTAAATTTTTGACTTAATATTTAAAATGTTCTGTTGCAATTAAAGGATTTAGGATCTTCAGAGAGGGTGGTCTCTCTCTCTCTCTCTCTCAAAAAGTCCAGCATTGACATAGACCCAGTTTCTTTTTTCTGACCTTTATGAGTAGAAATAGTCTAAAAAGGTAGATGAGAAATTATGGAAAATCTAGTTACCAAATTCTTTATTCTGGCCCATGGAGAGAATGGGCATGTTCCCTAAATTTTTTTTAATTTGGATGTTATGTAAAATTTTCCCAAAATAGGCTGATCAAAGTGCAACAATTGAAACATGCAATGACAAATACTTCTGAATCTTGAGAGCAACTTTAATAATGAAGGCATTACATTTTTAACCTAAAAGTAACCAGTTTGAACAACTGTATAAACACAGTTGAGGAGGGTCTTAATGATTGTCAACAATGATCTGGCCAATAAAATTTCAAAAAGCCTCTATGTGTATTTTCTAAAGTAGTGCCTTCCATTTTATGATTTGTTTATTCATAAACTAAAAGGTTACCAGGCTTTGCCAACAACATCACAGGAATGTGGATTTTCTTCACGAATACACTTTCCTAGGTCAAGTAAATCACAAGTGAATGCTTCCTACTATTCCTCAAATTTTTGCAGATTGTTTTAAGACCTTGGAAAGAAAGACAAGTTTTGTTTTTGTTTTTAAGTATGTACTAGTCCCTTTGTAAGGGGCCTTGAGGAAGTCAAATGGTGGCTGAGACCCTTGGCTTCAGGCAGAGGTTTCTTTTTTTTTTTATTATTATGTTAGTCACCATACAGTACATCATTAGTTTTTGATGTAGTGTTCCATGATTCATTGTTTGTGTATAACACCCAGTGCTCCATGCATTACGTGCCCTCCTTAATACCCATCACCAGGCTAACTGATCCCCCCCCAACCCCTTCCCCTTTGAAACCCTCAGTTTGTTTCCCGGAGTCCATAGTCTCTCATGGTTCGTCTCCCCATCCCATTTCCCTCCCCTTCTCCTAATGTCCTCCGTGCTATTCCTTATGTTCCACAAATGAGTGAAACATATGATAATTGACTTTCTCTGCTTGACTTATTTCACTTAGCATAATCTCCTCTAGTTCCATCCATGTTGATGCAAAATTTGGGTATTCATCCTTTCTGATGGCTGAGTAATATTCCATTGTATATATAGACCACAACTTCTTTATCCATTCGTCAGGCAGAGGTTTCAATGAAGGAGCTCTATCAGGTTAACTGGGTGTTAAAAATACATCACTTTTGCTTTTTAGAGCTCAATTATTTCCACAGGTATGTGTTTCCCAGAGGTTAGCTAAGCAAAGCAGATGCGACCCTTGTGGTGAATTCATGAAAATCAGCAATGGGGAAATAATTATTTTGCCTTCTTCCAGCAGGGCTGATTCAAGGGAAACCTCTCCCTTTCTAGCACCCTGTATATTGTGTTTGAGATTACAGATCTTTGCAGCCAGTGGATCTTAGGGACTTTACTTAATAAGAAGGCGTACGTACTAAGACAAAATAGCAGAAAGTGATCTTGTCTCGGCCTTTGAGTATAGTGAATTTCGTGACTAAAATGTACAATAAAGGAAAATAATCAGTAAAAATCCCCAAAGCCTACCAAGTTACAGTTTTTTAAAAGAAGTCTTAGAAAAGTTTAAGAAACTAAATTTGCTTCTCCTATAGCTTTCCTTACTTTAGCAAGGCTTATGAAGGAAAGGGAATTTTTCTTTCCATGGCGTTTCATTTAAATTGTCTGATCAAGTATCCAAAGTTTGGCTTAGATATGGTGGCTCAATTACTGCTAACTTAATTCCTTCTCACCCACAGTTTTAATTGGTTTGTGTTATTTGGATATTAATTTGATTCAGGTTCACTTTTGACTCAATTCAAATGTCATATATTTTTCAGATGCTTAAGATATTTTAGAAGGGAAACATAAAAGTTTTTAGTCAAAATGCTAAGCACAGTAAAATTTTTATTTGGAAAAGGAAAGTGTAGACTGTTTGCAAATTACAAAATCATAACTTAGGTAAGCAGATTGATAATTTTTAATGAGCTGTAAAATAAACATATACTTCCCACACAGTTCGTTACATAACATAGAAATATGAATTTTAATTTCATCTTTAAATGTTCTACCAGTTAGCTTGAAATTTTGAAAAGTGATTTTTTTTTGTATTTGAAACATTGGTCATTAATACATGTATGTGAAGCTACTAGCTTTGTTAATGTATAGATTTCAGTATTATGCTTTTTGAACAAAATTTTATTTCAAAACTTAAAAAAATGCAACTTATGTCAGTTTCAAGGAAACTTATTGGGGAAAGATCACAGCAGAATGGAGTTTTAAGCCTGTTGAATTAATTGATGAACTACTTGGTTTATCATTTGGGAATTCTTAATTGAAAATGTCAGGAAAAAAATACAAATTGATTTAACAATATGACTGACAAATCTAAGACTCATGGCTTTAGGCTTTATTAGACCCAGATACTCAAAGGGAGATTTCCTCTTTTTCTCTGTTGTCTGTCTCTCCTCCACCCCTGCCTACACCCGATAACTGCATTCTTTATTCTCATGTAATTTTTTAATGAAGTTTTTAATTTTAATTCCAGTATAGTTAACATACAGTGTTACATTAGTTCCAGGTGTACGATAAGTGATTCAACTCAGTGCTCATCATAATAAGTGTATTTTTTAACTCCCTTCACCTATTTCACCCATTCCCCACCCCCCTCCACTCTGGTGACAACCATCATTTCTCTACAGTTAAGAGTCTGGTTCTTGGTTTCTCTTTTTTTCCTTTGCTTATTTGTTTTGTTTCTTAAATTCCACACATTACTGAAATCTTACAGTATTTGTCTTTTTCTGACTTATTTTGCTTAGCATTATACTCTAGCTCTATCCATGTTGTAAATGGCAAGATTTCATTTTTTATGGCTGAGTACTATTCCATTGTGTGTATGTATCAATCTTCTTTATCCATTCATCCATCGATGGACAATTGGGCTGCTTCCCTAATTTGGCTATTGTTAGTAATGCTGCAATAAACATAGGGATGCATGTATACCTCTGAATTAGTGTTTTTGTATTTTTTGATAAATGGTGTGATTACTGGATCATAGGGTAACTTTTTTTCTTTTTGAGGACCCTCCATTCTGTTTTCTACAGTGGCTGTACCAGTTTGCGTTCCTACTAACAGTGCAAGAGGGTTCCTTTTTCTCCACATCCTCGCCAACACTTGCTGTTCCTTGTGTTGTTGATTTTGGCCATCTGACAGGTGTCTCCTGTAATTTTTTTTAGTATCAAATATAACCATCAACTGTTACAAGTTTATATTCCTTTAGTTTAGTAAACTCCATGGAAAAGATGGTCTTTTTCCCAATATTTTTGCCAAAAGTCTTGGTTCTTGCTTTCATTAAGCTTGTCTATAAAACATGTCTTTATTTTCTGATTCAATTATTGTGGCCCAAGTGGATATCCATTCTTTTAACAGGCTTAGTTAATATGCCCCCCTCTGAAGCCAGGTCAGCTCACCCAAACAACATGGATGCCTATAAGGAGTGGGTACATTCCCAAAAGAAAATTGTGGAGCCATTTTGCACAGCATGGGGAATAGATGATGGACAGACCCAAATTCTGTATCTGTTAATAGTATAGACTGAGTGTTTTTGTCTCCCCCAAATTCATACATTTAAACAGTAACCCTCAGTGTGATGGTGTTAGGCAGTGAGGTGTTTGGGAGATAATTAGGTAATCAGGGTAGAGCCATCATGAATGGATTAGTGTCATTATCCTCTGCCATGTGAGGATATAAGAAGACAGCAATATGCAACACAGGAATGGCGCTCACCAGATACTGATCTGCCTGCACCTTGATCTTGGGACTTGCCAGCCTCCAGAACTGTGAGAAATAGTTGCTTAAGCCACCCACCCAGCCTATGGTAATTTATTACAGCAGCCTGAACTAAGATGTTTCATTATTAGGGGCATTTTTCTATCTTCATAAATATGTAAGATAAAGACACTAAGTATTTGTGTCTTCATCATGTAAATTTGGTGCTTGTTTACTCAACTGTGGAATTACAGACTATCATACCATATTTTTAGGAGATCTTAAAGTACAGCTAGGCAGGCTGTTCTTGAAATGCTGCCAACCAGTTATTTTTAGCCCCTTGTGAAACATACTTTAAATTACATATTGCTAAAAATAGTTCCCAAGTTTAGAAAATATTGACTTTAATTAATAAAAACCATTAGCCACTATAATAGTAATACCCATTTGTCTTACCTTAATTCCAGCATGTTCCTGGTAGAGGAGGGAGAGGATAGGTGACCCTGTGAACATGATTACTTATTTTTGTTGCAGTGGAAGGAAATGGGTTGAAAACTGCTTTTCTACATATCTATCATTCCTTCCATAATTTCTTTTTTTCCAGAAAAATAAGTTTCCATGTATTTATGCTATTTATCGTAATATTTAATTTTGGTTGCCTTTATTGTGTTGATTTCTTTCCAGATGTGATTAGTAGTGAATATGTATTGACTTTGTCCTTCCACCACTCAAGTACTCATCACCCATCATACTTCTCCACAGCAATTTAAAACCATCTGGTGCACAGTGTTTTTTACTTACATATATTTATTATCCATCTCCCTTACCTAAAATGGGAACCCCAAGAAGGGTGTGTGTGTGTATATGTGCATATGTGTGTTTTGTTCTGGCTTACCGATTTATTTCTAGCATCGGGAATAGTGCTTGAAGTAAGTACCTCGATACCAGTATGCTGATTTACTAACATGTAATATGCAGAGATGTACACAATACTTGCAAGTATTATCAAAACATCATAAAATTGAGAAGTATCCTTGTTTACTATACTTCTCTGTTTGGTGTCTAGGCTACACCTGTTGTATTCCTGAAAGTGTATAAAACATTCACAGAAAAGTGGTTAAACCATATATTTGTTATCAGTTGAATTTATAGAGAGGTAAAAGTGAATAAATTCCAGCGTGTAGGTCAATATCATTCATAAGTAAGTGCCAGTTGGCTTATTCTAGGGATCCAGAGATCTTTTACTGTTAAGCCCAATACAATAATTTACCATTTATTCAAACTAAAGAAGAAATACATCTCAAGTTGGAGCAAAATGTGACAAAGTTCATCACCCAGTCATAATAAACTTCTAACTCACTGGAGGTAGAAATAGTTTAACCTGATAAAGTGATTTACTAAAAAACTAAAGCAAACATCAAACTGATTATGTGTTAGGAAAGTTGCATCTAAAAGAGCAAGAAAAGAATGGCCATAATCACTATTCTGGTCGACTTTGTTCTGGATGTCCTACTGAAGCAGTAAGGCGAAAGAGAGAATAAAAGGTTAGAGGATTGGAAAGTAAGAAAAAAAAAAGCTATCCATATTTGTAAATAATATGATTACCTCGGTAGAAACCTCAAGAATTTCAGGAATATATGCTGTATAACCAACATACTAGTAAACTTCTACTTCAGCACAAAAGCAACAAACTTACAAACTTTAAATGCTAGCTTTTATTAAATAGACTTATACTAAGTGTGTGTTTTCCCTTCCTCTCCTCTTCTTTCTTATAGGATCTGTAATTACTATTTCATTGACCATGAATTAATGTGCTTTTTAAATGTATTTCCATTTCTCTTCTTCATTCTTAGCTCAAAAGTAATGAGAGAAAGATGTTTAGAAAATATAAAAGCAGTAATTAAAAATGGAGAACGAAACTCTTTGTAATTGCGATGAGTTCAGTACTAACCTTTCCGTAGTGAACTATTAAGCAACAACAACTTTTGATATCTATGTACTAGATGTTTCTGTTTCAGGTTTCTGCATGTTTTCTTACCACATTACCGTGTGAACGTTCATTGTCAAGTAGCTGCTTTGTCGCTTGAGGGAATTGGTGATATGCCAATTTATTAATCTTTCACAATATTAGGAATTTAAACGTACATGCCACTTATATTTTGGAAAAAGTCTTATACTGTTTTTTCAAGATTTTTTGCAAGAAAAATTTTAATTGACTTATAAAACATCCTAAGATAACATAAGGTAATGCACCTGGATTAATTATATGGTATCTAGAAATTAAGTTAGGCAGTAACTTAAATTTTTAGTTGAAACTCTATGTCTTGAATCATTCTAGAACTTCATAAGTGTTTTGAATTTGTAGGAATGTGAATGCCATACAGAAAATATTTAAGATAGATCATGTTTATAGTATTTCTAGATGCTCATTATAATGTAGCTAATATTGTAATTAAATATGGCTCCTGATGTAAAAAAAATTTTAAATACTATGTAGATTTGAGGTTTGTAGATGAACATTACCAATTTCTACTATGATGCCGTGCTTCTCAACATCCATGACATTTAACAATTTTTGGTCATACTGAAGCATGGATTTAAATCACTGCAAATCACTGTAATGATGAGGAATGTGTTCTTAGTATTTAAGCATAACCATACTGCTTTTTGGCTCAAGAACTCATGTGAAGTGATAGAAATTCATTTATTTATAGAAAAACATTTATGTTCATCGAAGTAAATCCATTTCTTTTGGATGTTTACAGATCTTTAGGTGATGGTTTTGGAATAAAGTAGAATGGAATGTCTGATTGACTTGGGTCCGTGAAAATAACAAAATCTGGAAACCAGAAACACCATTAATGAATCTGTCATAATGAATAATCAGTGCAAAACTACTTCGAATGAGAAAAATCTTTACTGACGTTTAAAAAAAATTTATGCTTTGAGCATATACTCAGAAAACATTGGAATTCTCCATGGAAGTATGATTCAGAAGAATTTTATTTTGGTAATATAAAAATGATTTTAGTTTTTGTTTACAGAATTTTTTCTTTTCTAGGTTCATTTTACAGAGTTAGAACTTTAGAATCCTACTACGTGGCCTACTTGTGTTAATAGAATTATTGGAAGATTTATGGCCATCAATTAAGTATTTTAGTTCTTTGATTAGTTCTAATCTATTTTATTGGGAAATTTTGTCTTGTGATACTAATCTGGATTTTAAAAATTAATTAGGGTCTTTAGAGATAATTTTTACACACAGCAAAGCCAGACATCAGTTAAAGCGATGAAAACAGATTTTTTTGGTAACTCCTCCTGACAGTAGGAGAAACAGCTGAGCTCCATTCTGATTTGTGCAGAGGTGACTGGGACATTCAAAGAGACAATGAAAGAGTAGGGAGTAGCAGAGAGTGGGGTTCAAGTAAAAAGTTACAAAGGATGTCATCATAAATGTCCTTAGTCCGGATGTGTCTGCTTGCTGCTGATTGTTGGGATGCTGTCCTCCCAACAGAGTCTGGGAGACTAATGATCTATTCTTCCTGATGATTACATAAAGGGAAGGACTTGAGAAATACACTCTTGACTTGTAGGAGATACACATGCATCTCAAAGGGACAGAGAAAGGATTCATGATTTTAAGCCCTTTTTAGTAGATGCTATAAAGGGAAATTAAGGGGCCTATCCTCTGGTATTGGTTAGAACAAGCAGTAAATTCTATTGGCATTGTTGTTTTCTTAGGCAGGCATTTTAAGAGGGCTTGGGGCCATCCTAGGAACATGGCCTTAATGCTACTAGAAGCCCTGCTAGAGCCTTGTCATCTCCTAGTACAGTGATGTGGGCAGAGTCTTATGTGCAGTTCTCATTACTTTATATTACACAAAATTCAAATGAAAAAGGATTTCTAATTTTCCAGTAGAAAATAGAATATTATTAATTTGACATCTAAAGGAATGAAGGAGCTATGTTTTCCTGAATTGAAATTTCTTTTCCTTTTCTTTTTCTGCATGAGACAAGGTTAAGAGTTACAAACATATTCTTTTTTTTTTTTGAGGAGAATGAATTCATGTGATTTTAAACTTAAACCATATATAATTTTACCATGCAACAGTGGAAAGCCTGCTACCACCATGCCCCCATCAGCCTAGAACCCAGCTCCCTCCCCTGACGGTATCATCTGTCCTTCCCAGGTGTGTGATGGGGTTTCATAGCTAGGTTTTCTTTCTGTGCCCTCAAGCTTTCTTCAGATTCACAATGGTGTATTCATGATGTGGGTGTGTCACGTTTAGCATGTTTCCCTTACTCTGTTCCACCTGGGTTTGGGTAGGTTTTTGCCTTTTTAAAAAGGGTTTTCCCAGCTATGTTGTCAGATCAATAGACTGTCTTTTGTATTTCACTGAAACATGATTGCCAGCATTTGAGTAATCAGCAAGGTTGGCATATTTTGCATATTAAAAGAGTGTACACCATTAGATTATAAGAGACATTATTATGGAGACAGCAGCAAAACTCTGAGAGTAATTTAGTGTTTGCTGTCTTTGCTGTTCAGGGAGAATGTAACCAAGAGTGATGGCTACTTTTGTTTGACCAATTTGATGTAAAGGGAACCTGATCAGTGAAGGGGACTCTTGTTGACAGTGAGGTTTGGAATTCTGGAGTGTCAAACCTGAGTGTCTGCAGAGAGAGACTCTACTTCTTTGAGACTTTGAAGTTTGATCAGCCACATTATTTGGAAAACAGAACTGCGTTTGTCTTGAATGAACTTGGTCATGGTATTTGTAGTATTCTCTTAAGATAACCCCACTAACTCTGATTATTTATCTTATTTTCTTCTTTTGCCCATACCTAGCTGAGTGACCCTATAAATGAAGGGCATTTGTTAAAATTAGCCATTCATAGAGGATGGGAAGAAGACTAACATTTCTGAGCATGGTGTGCTCCAGGCACTTTTGTAAACACTCTTGTTGTAACTTCCGAACAGTCCTGCGATATGGGTGTTAATACCTCCACTATATACTGTTGAGGAGTCTCAGACCTAGAAACTTAACTCCTTATACCATAAGCTAATAAGTGGTTGAATTGGGTTTGGACCTCAAATGCACCACAATGTGCCCTGCTCAGTAGAAGAGTTTCTTTAAACAATTCCTCTCAGATGAAAGCCATGTTACATTACTAACATTTAGTGGACTTCTGATTTATCCTAAAAATGAAACTTAAGTTCTGTAGATTATTCTGCGATCCAATCTCTTCTTCTTGGCTATTGAGGGTATGCTGGGCATGGAGGTTGGCAGGGTCTTTCCTTGATGATAGAGTGTGGAACTGGGAAGAACAAAAGTAATCCTGGCCTTGGTATGCTTATAAACCCGGAACCAGTCTTTGTCATCAGTTTTTACAGAATGAAGAGCAGGAAATGAAGCTGAAGCAAATGGTCTGTTCCTGTGGAGTGGCAAGAATGGATGTGCAGGGTGGGAGGGGCCTTGGAGAGGAGAGCCCAAAGATAGCCTGTAGGAAAATGGCCTATCAAGGAGGGGAGGCTTTTATACTGGAGTACCCACAGCCTGGCCCCAGGGATGAGGAAGAAGATATTAAAATTGCTTGACCATCTCAGGTATCCCTGGACATTCTCAGTCTCTAACTCTTGGCCTGAGTGAAGCTGAGGACTTGGCAGCACTTATTCTGCAGCATCCTAGAGCTGGGAGGCTGAGGCCCTTCTCTACTCTTCTAGGAAAGGCCTGTCTCTGCATTTGGATCTGACATTGGCTGTGTCATCATCAAGACCCAGATAGATTGTTTCCTGGTCTGTGCTACCTTGATCAGCACACGTGAGGCCATATTAGGAAAAAAAAAAAAGTTTTTACTTTTTCAAAGAACTAGAGTAAAATTTTAAGTCATTTTTAAAAAGGAACCCTCTTAAAAAGGCAAAACTTCTATGAAATACTTAGTTCCAGGAAAAATAGTTCCTAGGTACTTGATTTGTTTCACTGCCAGAATTGGCTTCGTGGGATACATTCCAGAGAGTACTAGGGAGCCATAACACTGTTTTTCTAATACTGCTCACGTTAATTATCTGCTTATCTTAATTATCTTTGCTTCCAGGGATCATTGTGTAGCTTACTTTGTTTTGGGTTGGGCTCCTAATTGTATATTACAAAGAACATTTTAAATAGTGTTTTTCATGCCCTTTTTTTTTTTTTTTTTTTTTTTTAATTTGCCTCCATGATGCTTTGTGAGGTGTGGTAATAATTGGTGTCAGTGCAGGAACCAATCAGAATGACCTGGGGAATTTTTCAAACTGCAAAAATTTCTGCTCTTCAGGTAATATGCTGCTTTATTCTTAAGAGTGCTCCCCGACCCCCCCCCCCAAAAAAACCATCAAAAGGAAAACAAAGTGTTTAAACTCACAGAGCATAATTGTGAAAGTTTGTGCAAGTTTCAGAGTGTTAAGGTAGATCAGACTACTATTCAACCTGGTCATGATTATCTTCAGTACCCTTTATCTTCACTATTAAGAGAAAGTATAAGTATACCTTATATTCATGGAACTTGAATAAAAAAACAGAACTCATGAAAACTACAGTAAAATTAAACATGATATAAGAAGTGAATTCAAAATTAGTTTTCTTTGTCACCTAGATTCTTTGGGGTAGAGAAATATTTTCCATAGATCTCTCTCTTTTCTGATACATGTAGTTCTGATGACAGAGATTATAGTTTCATGATTTACTACTTTGTTTAGAAGCCTTGTAATCAAATTGAGGAGAGGGTTAAGAGGCAAAGGAATGTGGATAGACATGGTAAGGGAACTTGAAACTGGAAAATAAGTACTAACAAAAACATGTGTGGATGTATAACATCTCCTTGGGCGGAGAAGTAAGAAGTGTCTTTAAAGAGCGGACCTCCTTTGCAGGCTCATCTTCTACCTGAACAGAGTAGGCTCCATATTCTAGAAGGAGCCAGAGATAAAAGTGCCCTGTCTTATGCACTTGTAGAAGGCTTCCACAGTGTGTATCTCAGGGCAGTGGTGGTGTCTCTGGGAAATAAAGGCCTATGTTCATAGTCCTCTCTGCTTACAACATAGCTTAAAAGGCCTGCATTAGGTTTCCTCCAGGGCTGACAAAGGAATCCTCATGTGATTTCTTTTCTTTTTTTTTATTATTTAAATTTTAGGTAATTAACATACAGTGCAATATTGGTTTCTGGAGTAGAATTATGTGATTTGTCACTTACAGTACCCAGTGCTCATCACAAGTACCCTCCTTAATACCCATCACCCATGTAGCCCATCCCCCACCAACTTCCCTCCATCAACCCTCTGTTTGTTCTCTCTCATTAAGAGTCTCTCACGATTTTTTCCCTCTCTCCTTTTTTTCTTTTCCCCTTTCCATATGCTTATCTGTTTTTTTAATTCCACATATGAGTGAGATCCTGTGTTGTTTGTGTTTCTCTGACTTATTTCACTTAGCATAATACACTCTGGCTCCATCCATGTCGTTGCAGATGGCAAGATTTCATTCTTTTTGATGGCTGAGTAATATTCCAGTGTGTGTGTGTGTGTGTGTGTGTGTGTGTGTACACACACCACATTTTGTTTATCCATTCATCTATCGATGGACATCTAGGCTCTTTCCATAGTTTGGCTATTGTTAATAATGTGGCTATAAACATCAGGGTGCATGTAGCAACATGCAGAAGAATGAAACTGGGCCACTTTCTTACCATACACAAAAATAAATTCAAAATGGATGAAAGACCCGAATATGAGACAGGAAACCATCAAAATCCTAGGGGAGAGCACAGGAAGCAACCTCTTTGACCTCGGCCACAGCAGCTTCTTACTAGACATGTTGCCACAGGCAAGGGAATCAAAAGCAAACATGAACTATTGGCACTTCATCAAGATAAAAAGTTTCTGCAAAGGAAACAATCCACAAAACTAAAAGGCACCCTACAGAATGAGAGAAGATATTTGTAAATGACATATCTCATAAAGAGTTAGTATCCAAATCTACAAAGAACTTAACAAACTCAGCACCCAAAAAAAATCCCAGTTAAGAAATGGGTAGAAGACATGAACAGACATTTCACCAAAGATGACAAACAGATGGTCAACAGACACATGAAAAGATGTTCATCATCACCATCAGGGAAATGCAAATCAAAACTACAATGAGCTATCACCTCACGCCTGTCAGAATGGCTAAAATCAACAACACAAGAAACAACATGTGGTGGTGAGGATGTGCAGAATAAGGAACAACTGTGCACTGTTGGTGGGAATGCAAACTGGTGCAGCCACTTTGGAAAATAGTATGGAGGTTCCTCAAAAAGTTAAAAATAGAGCTACCCTACAGTCCAGCACTTACACTATCAGGTATTTGCCCAAAGGATACAAAAATACAGATTTGAAGGGAATCATGTGATTTCGAGGCCTGTTTGTTCCCTTATGTCACTCTGCCTCTCCATCTTCATGCTTGTGAATTTTTTGTCATAGGTGGGCAGGTATTATGTCATTAAGGCTTAAATTGTCTGCTCCTGGTCATTTCTTTTTCATAGAGTATTTTACTTTTAGTAAAATCAACCAGTCAGCCACAATGTAACAAGTCAAATTCATTGCTGTTTGGTTGAAGGAGAAGGTTAGTGTTCGTGGCAAAGAGGTCAGGAGAGTTCTAAATTCTTGGAGAGAGTTGCGGGAGAGAACCTTGGATAAGTGAGGAAAACGCACAGTGAATTGGCCCTGTACACACAAGGGGATAAGCATAGAGGACTTGTGCCTTGAGATATTTTTGTCTTTCCTCTGCAGAAACAGTGCTACTTTACTGATTTATGAAGATTTTTTAAAACAAGATTTATATTTAACCTCTTTTATATTTATGGCATTAATACTAGAATGTTTATGCAGTACCTTTCTAAGCTTATATGAGCAGCAAGTTAAAGTGGAATTGTTATGTTAAAGTTTATATCTTTTAATTTGTGAGCAATCTTTGAGAGTATTAAGTATATCACAAATTACAAATAGAGTTGTTTATTGAAACAAATTTACATTAGAGGTGAAACAACATTTTCTCTATTGTGCTGTGTAGAATATTTCACAAGTTCTTAGTAAGTATTGAAAAAGTCCCATAGTTAACTAATTTTAGAGGAATATTAAGTTTCTGTAGTTATAAGGTCGATACACAAAAATCAATTTTATTTTCATATGCTAGGAACAAAAAATTGGAAACTAAAGTTTAATGAAGCAGCATGATAAAATAAATGAAAAAGATTAGAAATAGAAAAATGTTGAGGATCTCTATACTTAAAGCTACAAAATGTTGAGAGAAATTAATACTTAAATAAATGGAGATACGTGTTGTGTCTATGGTTTGTCAAGATGACAGTTTTCTACCAAAGGAGCTATAATTCAGTGCAGTCCCAATCACAATACCAAGAGTCATTTATTCTTGAAAATAACAAACTGATTCTCAAATGTATATAGAAATGCAAGTGGCCTGGAATAGCTGTAGTTATTTTTTTAAGAGAACAAAATTGGATGACTCATCTAACTGATATAAAGGCTTGTAAGCCTACAGAATCAAAACTGTAGAATTGGTGTAAAGAAGAGGAATAGAATAGTCTAGAAATAGATGCACACCTAAATAGGCAATTAATTTTTACAAAGGCATCAAGGTGACTTGATAGGGAAAGGAAAATCTTTTCAGCAACTATTTCTGAAACAATTGGAAAGAGTTATCAGAAAACACTGAACTTCTACCTCTCCCTTTTACTGATACAAAAGGAAATTCAAGATGACCAGGAACCTAAATATAAAAGTTAAAAACTAAATCTGTAGACACAAACAAAAACATAGTTCGATCTCAAAAACAACATGTGAAGCATTAGAAACCATTTATGAAAGGGGCACTTGGGTGGCTCAGTTAAGTGTCTTCCTTCGGCTCAGGTCATGATCCCAGAGTCCTGAGGTGGAGCCCCGTGTCAGGCTCCCTGCTTAGCGGGGAGTCTACTTCTCTCTCTGCCCTCCTCCCCCTGCCACCCCCCCGCCCCCGCTCATTCTTGAGTGCGCATGCCCTTGCTCTCTCTCGCTTTCTTTCTCTCTCTTTCTCTCTGAAATCTTTAAAAAAAAAAAAAAAAAAACATTTATGAAGGAGTACTTATATGTGAACTTCTATGAAGTTCTATGACAGGTAAAACTATGGCAATAAAAATCAGAGCAGTGGAAAAAGGCAATGGGGGATGGAAATGTTCCATATATTGATGGGGATGGTGGATATACAGTTGCATTTGTCAGAGCTCATTAAACTTTACACTTAATATCTTTGTGTTTTCTAGTGCATGATTTGTGTCTCAAATGTAGTTTCCTTAAGCAATAACTTAACAAATTGTGCATGTTGCCTTTGCCCCTCTAAGCAGGCATGTCACTACCATTGTTCCTAAAACTTCAGGTGCCTCAAAACTTAATTATATTAACAAGGGTTTTCCAGAGAAACTGAACCAATAGAAAATATATGGGGAAAGAGAGAGAGATTGCCACTTAATTGTGAGAACCAGCAAGTCTGACATCTGTAGTGAGGCCGGCAAGCTGGAAAAGGAGGCAAGGTTCCTATGCCTCAGTTCTGAGGCAGACCTCTTCTTCCTTTGTGAAACCTCAGTCATGACTCTGAAGGCTTTCCGTTGATTGGAAGGGGCCCATCCACATCATGGAGGATAATCTGCTGTGCTTAATGTCAATGATGGTAAATGCTAATCACATCTAACGCAATGTCTTCATAGCCAATCTAGCGTTAGTCCAAAACAACTGGGCAGGTTGGAGAGTTTTCATTCCTTCTTCATAGATGAAGGATCAGGATCAACAAGATGGCATGATGTGTCAAAGATGTGATCGTTAAAAAAAAAAAAACAACAAAACACTGTGCCAGGTGTTGTTTCAGAAGATTGGAAGGCAACAGGAAACAGAAGACAGGAAAGGTTCTGAGCTTGTGGAACCTGCATTCTAGTGGGTAGGAGACAGTGAAAATAATAGAGAATTCTGTAGTAATTTAGAGAATATTATAATACGTGTTTGGGGAAAAATAGCTGGAGTAAGTTAGGGGGCACTGAGACTTTCACATGAGGGTTTGCTTCATTAAGAAGATAGTATATTTCAGCGGAGGCTTGAAGGACCCTTGTGGATATCTTGGGAGAGCCAGTCCACTAGAGGAAATTGCTAGTGGGAAACTGCAAAGCCTTGTAACTAAGGCTAGAACCCTGGTCATAAGTTGTTCATTGTTTAAGCTTGAATATTGAGCACACTCATGCTGTAAGCAGAGTGCCACACATTGGAGCTACAATAGTAAAAACACATATTGTGCCAAGGAAATTTCTAATTCTTTTCATTATAGGAGTGGTTTCCTCACCAATGAGCAAGAAAGTCATTACAAAGGTCTTCGAATCTATTTTGCTCTCAGAATTTTCTGTAGATAATAATTATATTATTTTAAATATATGCATTATTGATAAGTATGTAGACATTACTAAAGTCATAATTATGCATTATTCAATTGATAAATATCAAAAGTTCCATTATGATCATGCTGGGTGGTATGCAATCTGTCGGCAATTTTGAAGTTGAAAAGGGCTCTCATTCTTGAAAACGTTTGAAAACCTCTGTTCTATGCCATGAGTTTGCCAGATTGAATTGGCTGTAAAAGCCACACCAAAAATTTGCTGTTTATAAAGACAAGGGAGGCCTTTGGAAATTTTTAACTGGAGGAATAGCATGATCAGACCTGTGTTTTGGGGAAGATTTCTTTTCATTGTGAGTTATCCAGAGGAAGTCAAATGGAATAAATCTATTGAGGAATGCTTATGGTTTAATTATAGTTACTTGATTCATAACACCGTGATGCAGACTTCATTACACTTAAATCTTTGTTCCTAATGCCGAAAAGAGCTTCCAATACTAATTTCTCTGCAGTATACATTACTTAAAGCAGTATTTCCAAGTTACAGTTATCGTCTATTAAAAGTCAACAATTAAGACTAGATTTCTAGCTTAGCCCTACCTGGAATACTTGAAGTGAAATGTTAGCAACAGTTAAAACAGACCCTTTTTGAGGGTATACATACATGCTAGCAGATAGATATCTGGTTTATATGTTTGCAAGCTAATTTGACATTTTCAAGTTTGGATGAACTTACAATTTACCTTATGTTTGAAAGTCTAGCTTTCAGAGTTTGACCTTACTTTAATTTGATCTTGATGGTGAACCAAAGAATTACTGTTGAGAGATTTGGAAATATATATTTACTATCAGTAAAGGTCCGTCTACTAATATTTAATATTGAAGGTTTTAAAGTAGCAATAAATACTTAAGAGAATTGAGAAAGATGGAAATCAACATACTCAGATGTGACAGGCTAAAGCATGTATCTCTTTGTAAGGGATTTCCAAAGCCTGCATTTTACCTTGGGTACTTCTACTTGGGAATCTCAATGTGTTTTGTATTCTATTCCTCTGCAGTATTCTTTCCCACTAAGAAGGGCTGTTCCTTTGTGATTCCTACTCTGATTCATTTCTTCACCCTAACTAGATACACACTTTTTTTTTATTAAGATTTTATTTATTTATTTGACAGAGGGAGAGATAGCGAGAGAGGGAACACAAGCAGGGGGAGTGGGAGAGGGAGAAGCAGGCTTCCTGCCGAGTCCAGGGATCGAGTCCCAGGGATCGAGTCCCAGGACCCTGGAATCATGACCTGAGCTGAAGGCAGACGCTTAATGACTGAGCCACCCAGGCGCCCTAGATACACACTCTTGCTGAATTATCCTATATCATGCTATATTTTGATCTTTGATATTGCTGTCAGAATATCAATATGAAATTATAACAGTTGTTTGCATTTGTGTTTAATTCAACCTGTGTGGTACTGGCAACACTATGAATATTCATTCTTTGGCAGAATGTATGCTTCTGGCTTTGTTGCTGATTCAGATTTTCCAAGCATGTGGGTATGTGGTGGTTGTTGCTCAAACATCTAGATGCTCGATTGCTAATGCTTCCCACTTGCCAGATGGTAAATATACAACCACAATTTTCCAGACAATTGTTGTCTGGGTAGAAATCTATGTGCATTCTGCATTTTCTTGTATACCTTTTTTTTTTTTTTTAAATCGCTGTGAATATTAAATCTGCCCACTGCAAAAATGGCTCTCCTATGCCTAACCCAGTTCTGTGAGTCCTCAGGATTCTGTATTTGCAATGGTTTTATTCACCATTAGGGAACTCTTTCCTTGTTAATACCCTGGTTGTTAACTGAGACTAGTGAGATAGGTTCAGGAGCACTCATGCTGAGATTGGCTCTCGTACTGATGCCTGTATCGGTAGAGAGAAGCAATTGCTATCATTGAAATCTACATAGGGTTGTTGATGTGTGTCTATCCATCAAGGGCCAGGAGATGCTGAACGATGTTGCAACATGCTAAACGTATGCCTGGGAGTCAGTCTTTGTGTCTGCATTCAAATTGCCTTTCTTTTGTTTTTCTTTTTGATTATTTGATTAGAGGAGCTGAAATAATGGCCCTTTATATCTTGGAACTTGTTAAGGAACTTGTCAAGAAGCTAAAAGATTTGATATATACTAGCTGATTATTTATAAAATATTTGGATTGGAGAAATAACAGTTAAAATCTTCAGATTATCTTTGTAAAATAAGGCTTTTTATTGAAGTATAAATATAACATTAGTTTCAGGTGTACAAATAGGGCATTCATTTTGAAAGATGTCCATAAAAGTGTACAATACAATGTAGATTTTACCATTTTTGAGAAGCTGGGTAGATGATGATGAAGAATTATATTATTATTGACTGAGGGGGTATTATGTTCTGACACTAAGCTTAGTTTGTAGGTTCATTATCTAATGTTATGTTTACAATGACCCTACTAGGGGAATTATTACCATGGGTATGAAAACTGAGGCTCAGAGAGTTTCTGTAACTTGCCCAAGGTTATGTTGCTAGAAGAAGCAGACAGAATAGAATCTCCAGTCAGTCTGATATCTAAGCCTATAATATTAGCAAGTACAATACTGTATGATACATTGTTTGAATATGTATGTGGTATAACATATGCATAGATATGTGTGTGTTTATGTACACAAAATAATGTTTGAGTTATTAAATATGGTTTTGAAATCTTACTGTCATCTGTATCATTGAATATGCCCTTTAATAGATGAGCATCTGTTGTATACCACTCTCTGTTCTTGTCTCCTCTTTATATCACCACTACACATTTGTTCTCATTGTCCTCGTTGTGAGGTAGTACAAAACAAAGATTACTGAGGGGTTGGAAATAATGACTTCACCCAAATGCCTACCATCTTGTCTCAGCTTTGAGGCAGATCTTCATTGATCTAAGATCACAAACTAGATAATATTATCACCTGAAATGCTTATCCTGTGTATTTGCACTTGTCAATCTCAAGTGGGAATATACCTCAAGGTGTTTTTAAATCTCTACTGTAACTGTATCAGCTATATGATCCCCAGACTCTACCTAACACTGTTACTCCTGCCTTTGGTTCTGTGAAGGTTTTCTTCTTCAGTCCTTGTATCTTAATCATCACATCTCCACTTCTTAAAGAATCAATTCCTATTCATCCCCTCTCCCCTCCAGACTGCTGAATGTTGTAGCTATCAAGTTATGGTCATATTTCTTTTTATATGGAGGCTTTAGTGTTTTTCTGATGTTTTATTTATCTGTATTTTGTTGGTGGTATCTACAATTACGTCGAAAACTGAAGATAAGTGCTTATTATTGAATGAGTTGCTTTGGATCTTTTAAGGTTCCTTGAAAAATGAAATAACTAGAATATTTTAAAAAATTGATAAGCAGAAGTTAGGCTTGAAAAGGATTCAAGAAAATGTCTCATTTTATATGGTTTCTCTGCTACATTCCTTGTGCAGGCATGGAGTATTAAAAATAAAATATCTTTCTGTCTAAAGGAAACAAAAAACTATATATGGGCTTATTGGGCCATAATTTAGAAATACTATCATGAGTTTCAAGTTTTAGGAACAGAAAATCCCCTAGAAATTTGTGTAGAGACTGGGTGTGTGTTTTTACTGTACCATGACTAATTAAACACATATGAAAAGAACACAAAGGAAACTATGTGGTACCTAAGTTTAATGGGCCTAAGGTTATGAGCTAGATATCAGGAAGGTAATACCTAAGGAAAGAAAACCTTATCTTCAAGATTTAGTCTGTAAATCACTGAATATTATTTGATGATACATACTAAAATTATTTGATATTTTGTTTTTAACTTTGCTATCATTATGAAATTAAAAGGGAAAGGTTATCTTTCTATTGACTAATTATAACATCTCCTCTAAATTATTACTCAAAAACCTTTTCTGAAAAGTAGAAATTACAAAAAGAAGAGCTTTCTTTCACTTAAATATTTGCCATTTTTGTACATGAAAATTAGTTATAAAATGTTAGACTAAAATCAATATTAAAAATCTTTTTTAGATTTTTTTCCTAAAGATTTTATTTATTTGACAGAGGGAGAGACAGCGAGAGAGGGAACACAAATAGGGGGAGTGGGAGAGGGAGAAGCAGGCTTCCCGCCAAGCAGGGAGCCCGATGTGGGGCTCGATCCCAGGACCCTGGGATCATGACCTGAGCCTAAGGCAGATGCTTAACGACTGAGCCACCCAGGCACCCTTCTTAGATCTTTTCTGATAAGTACTTTCAGCAAACTTGCCATGTAAGTTAACTAATACTACTAAATAGATTGTAGCTCTTGATGATGGCACCGAGTCTTTGATATTTCCATTCTCTGTCACTCAAGTGACTGCTCCCCTCTGTCCACAGGCGTCCTCTGAGTGTACCTAGGAACCTCAGGAGCACATTTTGGTCTTACCTTTATTAGTAGTAGAAAACTAGGACTCAAAATGTTTGATAAACCTAGATTGTGTTAAGCCATATCCTAAGGCTAAGACTTCTTTGATAGTCATTACCATTTTTATTTGCCTGAGTAGGTTATCATTTTTTACATATTTGCCGAAAAATATAAATACATCATATATCAACTAATAAATTCCTTTAATACCACTCCTTTTCAAAGAAGATGACAGCTAACATTTTAGTGGTTATCTACCTGGATAAATTCCTATGCATTACCGAATCTGTCTATATTTATGTGTGTATACATATGGATTTTTACATCCTGATGGACTTTTCATGCTAACGTGTTTCAGTCTATCATTTGTTTTAACTACTATAAGCTATTTCATAGCCTTTTGATTCTGTAGAGAAGAATAAGGTATATGAGCATGTGCTATCATGCTCATGTGTGTTTATTTCTATAAAAGAGAAATAGTCTGTTCTTAGGAGTGGAATTCTTAGGCTAAGTAATATGTGCCTTTTTTTTACAGATGCCTCCTTATTCATTGCTTCCATAGCTAGCTCATTGTGACTGCCACTTCTTTTGCTTGTTCACTTTTCTAGTGCCTTGGGGCTGTGCCGGTAGCCATTAATAGTATTGCCTATATAACTTGTCACCTGGAGTATTTATTTTCGTCTGATTTTCCAACGCCCCATGGAACATAAAATAAGTATTTTGAATTGTTCTCATATTGTAATTACTGTTACTCTCCTAATCATCAACTGACTTTGAGATAAAATTAAAGGATCATTTAGAGTGTAAGTTTTACGTATCCATGTCAGGAGGGGCCACATCCACAAGATCACTGAACTTTTCTATTTCTATTGCCACCACCTTTGTTATGCCACAATTATACAATTATAAGAGTGAAGGTATGGGGTAGTAAAATGAGTCTTGGAACTATATATATGTCTTAAATTATCCACATAAATGTAAACCCAGTTATTTTACTTTTGACAGTCTATCCTATTTAAGTCATCTTAAGTGTAGAAAACTATATGCTTAGAAGTGTCCCAAACATTGGAAATCACTTGAAAGACTCCATAGAAATGGTTAAGTAAACTGATATACAACCTGAATGGTAGATAATAGATTTATTAAAAATTGCTAACTACAATTATGGGAGACATGGGGAAATTTATTATGTCAAGTAATCAACAATCAAAATTATATGAAAAGATTCTAGCTCTTAAAACTCAAGCCATCCAGAATAAAGGAATGGGAATAATTTTTTTGAAGTTTAAAACAAAACAAAACTCAACCCACCTAAGCATTGAGGAAAAAAAAGACAAAGCGACTACCAGTGACTATCCTATGGGGGTGAGGCAGACTGGGGGACTTTGTGTTTACTTAATGTTCTTTAAAACTGTATTTGTTTTACATAAAATCTATAATAACTAGCCTGCATATTTTGATTTTATCTCCTAGGGTGTCTTTGAGAAGCAGTCAAAAAATTATTTTCCAGACAGTATCTTCTGATATTCTACTAAAACTAATGTGGTTGTTGTATTCATATTAGGTTTTTAGTTCATAGGAGGCCATTTATGTTTTTGTCAAAGTTGATGCTTGTTAAATAGGTGGGATATCAAGAAAATGTTAAGAGAAAAACAAATTAGTTCTACAAATTAAATATGAAATGAATATGGGATGAAACTGCAAGAGCGTAGGTTTTATGCATTACCTGCTAACTTGGAATATTGTATATTGTTTTGGTAAGCCATTTATAATATTGAACTGGAAAAAGGAATAAAGTTTGGTAATAGGTTGCAAATCACTTTACATGTGTGGGAAAACTTGAGGTTATTTTTTTTTCTCTTGCTTGAGCTGCTTTAATAATTCAAGTGTTGATAGTAACTAAATTATGTAATAATGTGGATTTGTGCATTAGTAACTATTAAATTTTACAAATCTGGGGAACTATGTAATATTTTTTTATGATTTTTTACTGAATAGATGGGGAACTTTAGATTTCTTTTTTTCTTTCCTTTCTCTTTTCTTTTCGTTTTTTGTTTTTTGCCTTTCTGCAGTTTGACTTACTATACTGTTAAAATAATTGTGCATGCTTTTAACTATGGAGATATATATATATATATGATATATATGATAGTACTTTTTTGATGAAGTACCCTTCAGTAAGATGCTTTAGACAACAATATTAGTAATGGATTTTGAAATAATTTAGAAATGATAGGGACCTACCCTGCTAGTAGGATAACTTAGTATCTTATTGGAAAACTTAATATTTGTGGGTAATTATGCTGGGTGAAATGGATTGATTTAAAGTGAGGGAATTGATGAGAAGAAATCATGTTTAGAAAAGGAAATAAATAGAAGTTCATTATCTAGTATGCAGATGCTTTATCCACGCTATTTTGCTTGAGACTCTCAATAGCCCTGTGGGATGAGTTAGTATTAGTATCCCTTTAACTGATGAGGAGACTGAGCCTCAGGGAGTTGACACAACTTGCCCTAGATCAAACAGTAAGTAACTACAAGAGCTGGGACTTCAGCAGAAGTGTTTGTTGTCAAGTCCCATGTGTTCTTGGAACCTCCCATGGCTTTGTACTGTAACAGGAAGAATATCCAGCCATAAATAATGGTAGTAAACAATCACTGTAATTGCTTATTATATTACCCTGATTCATAATTCTTAGAGATGTTTGGGAGATTCTGGTGGAAAGACTATGATGGAGGCAAATCATGTTTATTTTGCAGCTAAGCCCTGCTATTCAAGGGCTTTTGCTTCAGAATTGTTCTCCATATGTTCATTACGTCTACATTCGAATAGTAAGCAAAGTATTTGTTGTGGTCATGGTGGTTTGCTCCCTACATCAGATATATTTGAAATTGTTAGTCTAATCTAATCATGACAACCCTATTTTCCATGCTGTTAATTAGCTTAACAATGGCCATTGAAACTAATCCTATGCATTGAGACCTAAAGGGAATTCTGTTACAGGCTTCAGGGAAAGTTTTCCTTGATCGCAAGTAAAACTGATAGAGAATAAAGGTCTTCCTTCTTTCTCTGTACACTGTTGTGTCAAGATGTGGTTTCTAAAACCATTCTAGCTGTCTTGATAGCAGTTTGTCAGTGAAGCCAACAATAAAGATCTCAAAGCAGAGAGAACATTGGGGGGATGGGCTAGCCTGGTGATGGGTATTAAGGAGGGCATGACCTTTATGACATCGTGAAATTGCTGTATCAGCCAACTCTCTAGAATGTATTCTACATTTGATTTCTGTTACGTGACCTAATAGACATCTTATATAATCTGACTAGAATAAAGAATATTTGTTCTTTGTACCAGATACATATATATATGTATGTACACACACACACACACATATATATTTTTGGTATCATATTTGGTTTATGGAGTTGGGCTCTGCTAGTCAAAGGTTCTAAAATGTATTCGAATGAGTGGAGGATCTAGGGAGTAGAACATTGAGGCCTTATTTTTTACACACTGGTATGTAGGTGACCCTTGTTATTTGGTTTCAAAAAAAAATGGAGAACTGTTGCTTGTTGTGCCTTTGGAAATTGACTAGGTGTCTAAAGATTCTGCAACATTAGAGGAAATGGTGCGAAAAATTAACAGTACTGGACCACACTGGTTATTTTTTTCAGTCCACAATAAAGAAACAAACATAGGCTGAAGAGTGGCTCATTTGAAAATTGAAAGAAAAAAATGTGGCTTTACTTGGGCAGTACCTTTCTACGTGTGGCTTTAAAAATAAGTTGAAGGAGAATTTGAAAATTTGAAACTTTCAGGGTTAGAACAGCTGAATTCTGTATCTTAAAGTGCTGGCAATGATTATGAGGTTGAAGACTTAGCACGAGGTAAGTTTGGAAAAAAAGACAAACCTTATTTCTCTGTCTTGTTACAAGCACCTTCCATTATCTTCTGTTCCACCAAAGGGACAGAGACAGGATTATATGTTATATATGATACGAAGCATTTTTTTTCAGTTGCCTCATGGTAGAGACTATTCAACTGAAGGTGGTGGAATAGACAGTTACAGAGCCCCGGGCCAGTGGGAAACTGGAGTTGGCAGAGTTCTGGATTGGCTCTAAAGAAACTTACTGGTTGTGGTTAGAAGCCCTAGGTTTGATCAGATGCAGATACACTGGAAGCTTCCTGGGTGTTTTGTTTGTTTGTTTTTATGAGAAACCTATAACCAAAGAAATGCCAAGCCTGGTAACAGCCTGTGACTGTTCAACCCATAAAGCAAGTTCCCAGGCTCCCCAGTCCTCCAAGGAAATGAGCTACTAAGTATCCAGTCCCCCAAAAATGGCATTCTCTACCATACTTTGCTCATTGTGGCCACAGAGGAAAATGGATGAGGGTAAGCAGAAACATGGGCTCCCTGGGAACATATTCCCTTCCTAAACCTGGAAATATGTACTTTCCTTGTCTAAAAACATAAGCTATGAGGGTATGTGGACCAGTGATTACTTTGGGTTGCTTTTTATTGACCCCTTTTCTGACATTTTATTGTTGCTATTTTTTTTTTATTCCACTGTTAATTTGTGTGTAAAAGTGAGGGACTAGGTACTTCATCATTTAGGTAAAGTTCACTAAGCAGTTTAGAGCTACTGGAAATAATGGCTCTTACCTGGAGATCCTGGACTTGGACCTTGATGCAGTGACTAGTTGAGACTTCGAGTCTTGTCCTTCATGGAAGGGATCGAAACAGGTAGGGCTGGGCAGTTTTGAAATTAAGGCAGTGAGGCTGGGTATAGGTATTTGGTAGCTAAAGGAGTGCTTAACACTGATGGCTGACTAGCCAGCAACCATGATTCCTCTCTTCTTTTTCCAACAGAACCCAAATTTCATTCAGTATTTATCCCTGTTGCATAAAGTCATGTGTCTGAGAGAAAACCAACCCATTCTTTGTCTCAGAGATATACTGGCTTGTTTAAAGACAATGTTATACACAAACAATGAATCATGGAACACTACATCAAAAACTAATGATGTAATGTATGGTGATTAACATAACATAATAAAATAAAATTAAAAAAAAATAAAGACAGTGTCATATGCCTTGCTGATGATTGCTCAGGGCATGACTGAACTCTGGCCATGGGGATGCAAGCAGAAGTTTTCTGGAGGCTGTTGGGAAATTTTTTCACACTCTTAAGAGAAGTCTTTGGGAAACCATCCTCTCCCCTGTTAGGTGTAAACAGGAAAATCTCCTTTCCCTCTACCTCAGCAACTAAAAAATAACCTCAAGGTGAAGTCAACACTGTTGAACAGATCAAATTATGGAGAGCATCCTTGAGATATAGAACTGGTGCTCTGATGTAAAGCACTTGGAGCTTGAGGTAATAATGTCCTCATTCTGTAAAAACCGAGCAAGCTCATGGGCTTCAGGATTTTCTGTTATTTGAAACACAAAGGTCTTTACTGATAAAGCCTGCCTTTGGTCATCTACAGGAAGTGGCATAAATTAATCTAAAGGCAGGTTTTCACACTCCATTGACTCTGTGTCATTGGAGCAGTCTATGAGGGTGCACTTAACAAGGGTAAATACGGATTTTTCAGACCTTTTTCATCTTGGTTTTTTTGACTTGCAAGTGGAGAGACCTAGAAGTCCAACAGGGTAAGGAGAAGAAAAACTTGACACAAGTCAAATTTAAACTTTGGGTGAGCTCTAATTGATAAAAATGTTGTGGCTCAGCACAGTCTTGAAGTGGAAATTGGGGAGCAGGGACTGATGCTTCACTAATAATGACGTTGGCTATGAAAATAATATTATTTATTTATTTATTTATTTTTTTAAAGACTTTATTCATTTATTTGAGAGAGAATGAGCTAGAGAGAGCATGAGAGGGGGGAGGGTCAGAGGGAGAAGCAGACTCCCTGCTGAGCAGGGAGCCCGATGCGGGACTCGATCCCGGGACTCCAGGATCATGACCTGAGCCGAAGGCAGTTGCTTAACCAACTGAGCCACCCAGGCGCCCCCGAAAATAATACTATTTTTGAGTATCTGTTTTCTCCTCTTAAAATGGGAGGGCTGAAATAAATGCTCTCTAAAGTCCCATCCACCCCAAATTATTTTGGTCAAGTTAGTTAACACTGGGGTTTTCCTTGGGATAATTTATGAAATAGCTCATTTATTTAACAATTTGTTACAGAGGGCTTTGTTCCCAATGGGCTGACTTATGATGATGTAATTGAAATGTTTACAAACCATAATGATATTCTATAGTTTTATAATTCTTAAATCATTTTCTGTTTGAACAACGCATTTTACTGTGGCTTGTTTACCAACAGCTCCATCCTATTCCCCTCCTCCCAATAATTCTTAATAAACCTCTCTGTATTTTATAAGATTTTGAAGTTTTTGTTTTTGTTTTGTTTTTTTTTTTTTAAGATTTTATTTATTCATTTGACAGAGAGAGACACAGCGATAGAGGGAACACAAGCAGGGGAGTGGGAGAAGCAGGCTCCCCGCAGAGCAGGGAGCCCGATGCGGGACTCGATCCCAGGACCCTGGGATCATGACCTGAGCCGAAGGCAGTCGCTTAACCAACTGAGCCACCCAGGCGCCCCAAGATTTTGAAGTTTTAAACTTAAAAAAATTAATACTAATGAAAATTATTTCAAGTACACAACAGTTGATACAATTTAACCAAGAAAAAATATTTTTACTGTTACCCCTATTAAGATTGCCTAACACCAACTTGTTGGCCAATTATAGAAGAATTTTAAATAATTTATTTCAGCCAGATGCCAAGAGATATTTTATGAAACAGATCCAGAGTATGGATTACATATGTTTTTACTTATTTTTTAGTGGTAAGTGTTTACTACTCTTCATAGCAGCTGAACATGAGGTTTACAGATAGAGAAATAAATATTGATGAGAATCAAAATTACACTAGTTCTATTGTTCATTAGATATTAATCACATTGTGTATGTATATGATTGTATCTGGAACAATTAAAAATCTATAAATTATTTACTGTAAATATAATTATCTTAATTTGTATTAAAAGATATACAGTGCTTTTTTTGCTAATATTGAGTATTTGTAATATTTCTAAAAGTTTCAAAGTATAAAAGTGTCTTAAAAGCTGTTATATATGTGGAGCGGGTGCCTGGGTGGCTCAGTTGTTAAGCGTCTGCCTTCGGCTCAGGTCATGATCCTGGGGTCCTGGGATCGAGTCCCACATCGGGCTCCCTGCTCGGCAGGAAGCCTGCCTGTCCCTCTCCCACTCCCCCTGCTTGTGTTCCTGCTTTCGCTATCTCTCTCTCTGTCAAATAAATAAATAAAATCTTAAAAAAAAAAAAAAAGCTGTTATATATGTGGAGGAATATCATTACACATTGTGGAATAGCAAGTACCACATCCTTGCATTAATTTAATAATTTCTTTAATTGAGAAAAGAGTTCCCTTATTTTCAAAGGGAATATCATTTTGAAAAAAAAAAATACTCTGACAGTAAAATTTGGATTTTAGCAGCGAAAATTGTCATTAAGTTTGTGTTTTTGATTATTTTGGTGCATTTGATTCCACATGTGTTTTGTTTACACCTTGAAGCGGGAGATGTGGTATATAAGCCCCATAAAAAGTAATAAAATTCAGCAATTTGAACTGCTTAGAATTATGTATATTCTTCCACTTGTAAATGTGAATGTGGTGATTACAAATGATATGACAGATTCTAAAATTCTAAGATGTTCTAAGATGAGAACATCTTAATGGATATTCGTACATTTTAAATTCATTTGGACAGTCCTTGACCAAATGACCAGACTTGACCAAAATGAGGGTACACTTAACAAGGGTAAATATGGATTTTTCAGACCTTTTTAAAGGTCTCTAATTAGTATATAATGTTTTCTTTCTCTTCTAAGAAAAAGTCCTTAAGTTTAAATGTAGTGTTTTCTTAAGAATAATTCCCATATACTTCAAGCAGTATGTCATATAGTATAAAATAAAACCTGTTCAATCATATAGTTTTTTAAAACTTATAGAATTAGAGTTTCTGTATCTCGATTTTAGTGAAGCTCAGAAACAGTGAAGAAAAATTATCAATAATCAAAGTAAAGGCTTTAACTTTGTATCATACTTTTTCTACAAAATTGCATTGATAATTAGAGTGAAGCTTTTCTAATCATTTGTATCGCATCTCCCCTATACTTAGAAATAAAAAATGATGAAAGATTTTCCTTTTTACATGAAACCACGGAAATAAGACATTACGGCAGTTCGGAGACACAAATACAGCCTTCTAAGTCACGTACAGTTTTGATGTTCTCCAGGAAAAATACCTTAGAAATATTCCGGTTTTCATTTTTATGAGATATGTTTAGGATAATTTCCATAAGCTAGATCACCAGTTTATGAAACAGAGCTTTTCTTAAATCTTTAACATAGAATTTGCAGCTCTCCGTTTTCCTTGGGAAAAAAAGCAGACTGTAACAATTAGAGAATTGGCATTGTGCAGTGAAAAGTCAGTCAGTTTAAGAATAAAACTACAGAAAATGTTAGAAAACTGTATTCAAGTATAGGATTTTGAAATAGATGCGTATCATAATGGTTGACACATAAATGCCCAGTGGGGTTGGAGAAATCAATCCATCTGCCATTATTGCAGTGCCTGGGTGGCTCAGTCAGTGAAGCGTCTGCGTTCAGCTCGGGTCATGATCTCAGGGTCCTGGGCTCCACATGGGGCTCCCCACTCAGCAGGAAGTCTGCTTCTCCCTCTTCCTCTGCCTCTCCCTCCTGCTCATGCTCTCTCTTTTTCAAATAAAATCTTTAAGTAAATACATCTGCCACTATCCTCAATGAAGGAAGAATGGCATCCTCCAGTAAAGTAGAGAGCATGACAGATATGCTCCTATATAGTATATTTGTTGCCTTCTTACATTGTTACATAACTGTAAACATTTTACTTCCCTTAACAGATTTTGTTACTGATTAAGGATTATAGAAAATAGTATTTTAGGAGGGAAAAAAAAGAAACCTATATTGCTGGTTCCCAGGTCTGGTTGTATATTAGAATCACCTGAAGGGCTTTTAATAGATATTAATGTCTGGGTCCTACCCCAACAGATTAAATCAGAATCAAGTTAGGGTCAGGCAGCGGGGTTTGTTTCTAGAATTCCCCAGGTGATTCTTATGTGCAGTGTAGTCTGAGGAGTTATAAAAAATACATTGTAAGATACTTATCAAACTATTATATCATTTGACTAGATTTGATTTGATGTGATTTGATTCCATGACTTATGTATTTCTTAAATTTAAAAAACTTTGGACCTATGATGTTATGATTTTACTGCTGATGTTCAGAAAGTATAGCTTTCTTCATACAAATATTTGCTAAAATGAATGTAATCTAACAGAATGTAAGGGATATGGCTACTATTGCTGCTCAGTCTTTGAAAATTTTTGTTTGTGGCTAAAAAAAGACATGGGCAAATGGCTTTGGAGGCTATTTACTTCACAAATGGAGGCCATAGTGTATTGGTGCGGTAGAGTACCCCACTGGTGCTGTAACAAATTACCACCAATCTAGTGCAGTGGCTTAAAGCAACAGATTTATTTTCTTTCCGTTCTGAAGATCCGAAGTCCTAAAATCAACATGTCTGCAAGGTTTCATTCTTTTCAAGGCTCTAGGAGAAGATCTCCCTCTCCCCACACCCCCCCCCCCCAGCTTCTAGAGGCTGTTTGCTTTTCTTGACTTGTGGCCCTTTCCTCCATCTTCAAAGAGCATTCCTACAATTTTTGTTTCCATGGTCACATCTCTCTCAATTTCTCATCCTCCTACTTTCCTCTTAGAAGTACCTTTATGATGCTTTGGCTTCACCCAGATAATGATAATTCAGGATAATCTTCCCATTTTGAGATCCTTAACGTGATCACACTTGCAAAGCTCCTCTGGCCATATAAAGTAACAAATACACAGGTTCTGGAATTTGGACAGGGATATCTTAGGGAAACATTATTTTGTCTATCACAAGCAACTGTGAATTAGTATTTTTTTTCCTAAAATGAAGCTTTTTTTTTGCTTTGAACAAACTGTCTGCAAAGAAAGGAACAAAAAGAAAGCCAGTGTTGGAGTTTGAAAATGGAGCAGGACAGTGACAAATGAAAACTTGTTCAAGGAAACCTTTACCGTGATTTTTACAACTTTGAATCAAATAGAAATATTTTAATTCATTATTCTACATCACTTATCTCATTGGTTATTATGCAGTTAGAGTTAGAGTTTTCAAGAGTATCTAAATTGAGATAAGATTTGTGTGTGCGTGAGACATCTCAAGATACACACTGTGGTTATATTTCAATATCCCTTTACGTTTTCATATTCTTCATCAATAAACGGACACTGAACAAAATTTATGGGGGTCTTGATGCCTAACTGATGTAATTGGTTACATCAGTAACTCTTTCTCTTCACATAGCAAGAGCAACATAGTAAATGAACAATAAATAGTAGTACTGCTTATTGGTAAAAAAAAAAAAAAAGTGCCTATGTAGACATTCTGTCAACATTTAATTTTTGTTATCTTGGTAGATTTGTGTATCTCTTTGGTGAAGAACATATGTCCATTGGATGGTTTTATGTGTCACATGCTTTTTTTTTAATGTTCTGAGATAGATAGAAGGATACAAAAAAAAATCATTGATATTCTGCCCTCACCTGAATATGTAATAACCTATTTTGGAAACAAATTTAAAGGCACTCTAAGAGAGGTACAGAAAAATGATTTTAGTTTGGAGGATAAAGAGTTTTTGATAATAGTGTATGTATGCTACATTTATTTCTTAAAACTAAAATTATATACCCTATTTCCCAGTAATTTATATAAGAATTTGTGTGTGTATGCATGAATGTTTTTTTAGTTTTGATATTCCACCAGTTACTTCTTTATTTAAAATTCTAAGGCATTACAGACATCAGTATGACTTTTCAGAAGTTCTGCTCAACAATTGTACTTCTTATGGTTTTGGAATCCATTAAACCATTCTGAGTTCCTCCTGATATAGCCCCGCCCATTTTCAGATGCCAGCAGACAAAAATCATTTGCAAGTGTCATACTATTCTTTGTGTATGTCACTTCCATCTTTTACTGCCCTGAAACGCATCCTACTTTGTTTCGTAGGTGCCAAAATCTTCCAAATAAACATCCTCTCCCTAAAGTCAGCAGCCAGACATCTTCAGCTGCAGACAAGGGAAAGGCCTCAATGCTGTCTTCAAAAACATTCAAATGTCTTCAGCAAGTTCCAGTCAGGCCTGCCATTTGTCCACCACCCCTCCCTACTTTTTTCCCCCTATCCTAGGCAACAGCCAGAAACCTTACTTGATCTCTGTTCTGCTGTTTACACTTAACTGAAATTATCTTCTGGCTGTTGATTTGATGGAAAAAGTTGGTATAGTGGGTTTACAGAAAGATAAAAAAAGAAAAAGTTTTTTCTTTTTCTTCCAGTGCTTGGAAGAACTGCAGTTGCTAACAGTAGGTTCACAAAAACTCCAAAGGGAAAATAGCTCTTCAGTTGATGGCCCATGTAAATGATGCCCGGTTTTATAAAACTGCCGTGTTTTTTGCTATTTAAGCTCCCGTACTTCTATTTAAACAGGAAAGATAGGTTGTGTGAGGAAAACATTTAATTGGGAGTACGTGTTTTTACAATTCAGTGCTCTGAATTTTTTACTGGTTTGCCTTTGAACTTTTTGGTGTTGAAAAGTATTTGGTAGAAATATATACATTTATTATTTTCTTCTCTGAGTTACTGCATTGATTCTTTTCATTCATGTGGAGACAACTTCAACTGATTATCTCCAGATCTAACTGATCATCTGACCACTACAATCTATAACTCCTTCATAGAATTAAGATTCTGGGGCGCCTGGGTGGCTCAGTTGGTTAAGCGACTGCCTTCGGCTTAGGTCATGATCCTGGAGTCCTGGGATCGAGTCCCACATCGGGCTCCCTGCTCAGCAGAGGGTCTGCTTCCCCCCTCTGCTCTCTTCCCTCTCGTGCTCTCTGTCTCTCATTCTCTCTCAAATAAATAAAATCTTTTTAAAAAAAAGAATTAAGATTCTGTATATTGCACAGAGGCTGTTGAACAGAAAATTCTCCACTGCTTTATTTTTTTGAAGTGAATTATTGTCCCTTTCTTTAAGAAGTGAATTAATGAATGAGGTTGAATCCAATAGAACATATTATATACTTCATCTCTTTTTGGATATTTAATACTTTTTGTTTGTTTTAAAACTTATATTCAATACCTATATCTTTGTCTGTAGTGTACAGTTCCTTTAGTTTTAAGAAATTTATCCAGGGGCACCTGGGTGTCTCAGTCAGTTAAGCGTCTGCCTTCGGCTCAGGCCATGATCCTAGGGTCCTGGGATCGAGCCCCAAGTCAGGTTCCCCACTCAGCTGGAAGCCTGTTTCTCCCTCTTCCTCTGCCCCTCCCCCTGCTTGTAAGTGCGCTCTCTCTCTCTCTCTCTCAAATAAACAAATAAAATCTTTAAAAAAATGTATCCAATAACCACCAGTACAATTAGAATAACCAAATAGTTCCCTTACTTAAAAAATCCCTTACCTTGTCCCTTTTTAGGCATACATCTTTCCACCCCTAACACCTGCCAACAATTGATTTCTTTCCCTAAAGATGTGGCTTTTTAGCAATGTCATATAAATGGGATCAATCAATATGTAACCTTTTGAGTCTCCTTTCATTTAGCATAATGCATTTGAGATTAATTTGTGTTGCTGATTGCATTAAGTTTTTATTGCCAAGTAGTATTTTTTTTTTTTTTTTTTGTGGGTGTACCATGTTTGTTTACCATGTAGGAGTATATTTGGTCTGTTTCAAGATTTTGGTGATTATAAGTAATACTTTCACATATGTTCCTTCGTGTGATCTGATGTTTTAAAACGTGTTTTTAGAGTAAATACTTGGGGTTGTGATTGCTGGGTCATATGGAAAGTGAATATTTAATTTCATAAGACTTGTTAAAACTGTTTTTCAGAGTAGTTCTACCACTTTGCATAGTTACTATCAGAAGTGTATAATTTCCAGTTGTTTGACTTCTACTCTAGTACTTAATGTTGCCTGTTTTATTTTTATTTCAGCCATTATAATAAATGTGTAATGGCATCTCATGTGGTTTTAATTTATGTTTCCCTAATGGCTAATGATCTTTAACATTTCTTTATCTCCTTATTTACTGTCCATATAGCTTCTTTGCTGAATTGTGTGTTCAAATCTTTGGCCCACTTTTTGTGGTCTTGGTATTTGTGTCTTGAGTGTAATATTCTTCATTAAAGTCCTTTGTGTGATATTTGATTTATTATTGTTTTTATCCCAGTCTGTATGTGTCTTTTTATTCTTGCAGTGATATCTTTTATAAAATAAATATACTGATTTTTGTGAATCCCAATGTATTTTTTTCTTTTATGGAGTGTCTTATATAAGAAATCTTTGTTTAATCCAAGGTTACAAAGATTTTCTTTTATATTTTCTTCTAAACATTAGATAGTTTTAGGTTTTACATTAGATAGATGACCCATTTTGAATAATTTTTTTTTGAGACATGAGGTATAGGTTTTGGTTTTTTTTTTTTTTTTTTTTTTTTTCTCTAACAGATAATAAATTCTACCACTATTTGTTGAAAAGCCTATACTTTCTCACTGGAATTGACTTTGCACTATTTTTAAATATAAACTGGCAATACTCATGTAGATATTTCTGAACTAGTAATAAGTCTTAAAATCTGTTCATTCAAGATTCCCAATTTTATCCTGCTTTTTCAATATTATTTTGGCTGCTCTATTTCCTTTCATTTTTTCATATAAATTTGAAAAAGAACTTGTCAATATCTATAAAAATTCTTTCTTGGATTTTGCTTTCTGTAGGTCAATTTGAGGAGAATTGATATCTTAATAATATCCAGTGTTCCAGTCCATGAACATAGTATATTTGTACATTTACTTAGAACTTCTATTTATTTTTTTTATTAGTGGTTTGTAGTTTTCAGCATACAGATCTTAAATTATTCCTAAGAATTTCTTTTTTCTTGAGCGGGGGGGGATAGTGGTTAGGAGAGTTTTAGTGAGTAGTAATTTTTAAAAATATTTTTTTCCCAGTCATTGTTATTGCATAAAAATATCATTGATTTTTTTATATATTTACCTTGTGTCTTGTGATATTACTAAACTCATTAGTTTTAGGATCTCTTGTACATTCCTTGAGATTTTCTGCAAAGGCAGTCAAGTCATGTTGTCTGCAAGTAGAATGTTATTTTTTCTTAATCTGTCCTTTTTTAATTTCTTTTTCTTTCCTTGCTGCATTGGCTAGGACCTTCAGTACACTGTTAGAGGAAAGTTGTCAGCAACAATATCCCTTGACTTATTTCCAGTCTTAAGATGAAGTCACTCAGACATTCATTATTAAGTATGCTGTAGGGTTTTCATAGATGAATGTATCAAGTTAAGGAAGTAGAGGTCTATTAATTTTATTCTTTTCAAAGAACCAGCTTTTGGTTTCATTGATTCTTTTTCTACTGTTTTCCTCTTCTTAATTTTATTGATTTCAGCTCTTTATTACTTTCTCCTTGCTGCAGGTTGGTTCCTTTTCTTTATTTTTTAAAGTGGAAGCTTAGGGACGCCTGGGTGGCTCAGTCGGTTAAGTGTCTGCCTTCAGCTCAGGTCATGATCCCAGGGTCCTGGGATCGAGTCCCGCATCGGGCTCCCTGCTCCACGAGGAGCCTGCTTCTCCCTCTGCCTCTGTCTCTCTCTCTGTCTCTCATGGATAAATAAATAAAATCTTAAAAAAAAAAATAAAGTGGAAGCTTAGATTATTAACTTAACAACCATTCTTCTTCTTTTTTTTTTTTAAAGATTTTATTTATTTATTTGACAGAGAGAGACACAACGAGAGAGGGAACACAAGCAGGGGAAGTGAGAGAGGGAGAAGCAGGCTTCCCGCCTAGCAGGGAGCCTGATGTGGGGCTTGATCCCAGGACCTTGGGATCATGACCTGAGCCGGAGGCAGACGCTTAACGACTGAGCCACCCAGGCGCCCCCCATTCTTCTTTTCTAATATAAGCATTTACCATTATAGATTTAACTCTTGTCACTCTTTTAGCTGTGTTTCAAAAATTTTGATGTTTTGTATTTTCTTTTTTTTTTCGTTCAAAATACTTTCTAATTTCTCTTAAGACTTCCTTTTTGATTCATTCCATATTTGTAAATATGTTGTTTAATTTCCATATATTTCAGGGATTTTCAGGGTATATGTCAGTAGTTGCTTTCTTATATAAATCTGTTAGGGTCAAAGAATATACTTTGTATGATTTCAGTTCTTTATTAGGACACGATATGGTCCATTTATGTGCATATAAAAGAATGTGTAATCTGCTTTTGTTGGGTGGAATGTTTAATTTGGTTGAGTCTGTCTTTTCAGGGATTCTATATATTCAAAGATTCTATGTCTGTCAATGTCTCTGTGTAATTTTTAACATTTCCAAGTATAATTGTGCATTTGCCTATGTCTGCATTTAATTCTATCGATTTCTGCTTCAAGAGTTTTCAAACTCTGTTGTAGAGTGCTCCCACATATACTTCCATCTTCTTGGTGAATTGACTTTTACCACTGTATAATGCCCTCTTTATCCCTAGGAATTTTCCTTGACCTAAAATCTTCTGTGTTTGAAATTAATATTTTCATTACAGCTTTCTTTAGGCTAGTCTTTTCATGGTTTATTTCTTTTCCCTATCTTTTTACTTTTATCCTAACAATATCTTTTTTTTTTTAATTGGTTTCTTAATATGCAGTGTATTTTAATTTTTTTATTCCAGTTTTATTTTTTTCCTTTTATCTGTTCAGATCATTTGCATTTAGTATTTTTCTTGACATAGGCAAATTTAGGTCTCCCACTTATAACTGTCTTATGTTTGTACCTTTTTTTTTCTTCTATTTTCCCTTTCCTGTGTTCATTTGTATTTCAATATTTTTAATACTCCTATTATTGTTTTTTAGCTGTCTCTGAATATTTTTGGTTGATTGGTTGATCATGACATACTTAACTTTCATAGTCTACTTAAGGTTAATATTTTATCACTCCAGATGAAATGTAGAAACCTACAACCATGTAGTTTCTTTAAGCCTGTATGTTGACAGTTGTCACATGCATTGCATCCACACAATGAAAGTCTTCAAGCAGTGTTAGAATTTTTACTTTATACAGTTATTCATACTTGACAAACTTGAGAAAAAAGTTTGTTATATATACCCAGATATTTACTGATTCTATGGATCTTCCTTTGATCCTGAATTCCAAGTTTCCTTCTAGTATTATTTCTGTTCTGCCTGTAGAACTTGTATTAGCAGTTCCTTTAGAGCAGATATGCTTTTAATGAATTATCTTTTCATTCATTGGAAAATTTGTTTATTTTGCCTTAATTTTGAAGGTTATTTTTACTGGTTATAGAATTGTAGGTTGTCACTTATTTTCTTTTTTCATTTTATTATGTTAATCACCATACATTACATCATTAGTTTTTGATGTAGTGTTCCATGATTCATTGTTTGCATATAACACTCCAGCAACCCTCAGTTTGTTTCCTGAGATTAAGAATTCCTCATATCAGTGAGATCATATGATACATGTCTTTCTCTGATTAACTTATTTCGCTCAGCATAATACCCTCCAGTTCCATCCACGTCGTTGCAAATGGCAGAATTTCATTCCTTTTGATGGCTACATAATATACCATTGTATATATATATATATACCTCATCTTCTTTATCCATTCATCTGTCGATGGACATCTTGGCAGTTATTTTCTTAGAGCCCTTTAATGTGCATGTCATCTGGCTTCTTTATTTTCTGTTAGTAAATCTGAAAGCATTAAGTTCATTGTTTCCTATGCAGTGTATTTTTCTCTGGCTGCCTCCATGATATTTTCTTAATTTTTGTTTTCACCTGTGAGGTTGTTTAGTTTTTACCTATGAGATGCATCTGGTCATGATTTTCTTGACTGTTTTGGGGTTTGCAGGCTTTTTTAATCTGTAAAATATCTATATCTATATTTATATCTATGTCTATGTATACACACACACACACACATATATGGGGGGCTATTTATTGAATTATATTAGCATAATATTAGTTTCAGGTGTACAATATAATGATTCAGTAATTCTATACATTACTCAATGCTCATCAGGATAAGTGTACTCTTAATCCCCTTTATCTATTTTAACAGTCCTCCACCCCCCTTCCCTCTGGCAACTGACATTTTGTTTTCTGTATTTAAGAGTCTATTGTTTGTTTGTTTGTCTCTTTTTTTCTTTGTTCGTTGGTTTTGTTTCTTAAATTCCACATATAATTATATGGTATCTGTTTTTCTCTGACTGACTTACTTTCGTTAGCATTGTATTCTCTAGCACCATCCATGTCGTTGCAAATGGCAAGATCTAATTCTTTTTATGGCTGAATAGTATTCCATTCCATTATACACACACATAAACACACACCCCCCCCCCCCCCACATCTTTATCCATTCATCAGTGAATAGATTGCTTGGGTTGCTGCCATATGTTGGTTATTGTAAATAATGCTGCAGTAAATGTAGGAGTGCCTATATCCTTTAAAATTAGTGTTTTCATTTTTTTGGTTAAATACCCAGTAGTGAAATTGTTGCATCATATGGTAATTCTATTTTTAATATTTTGAGGAACATCTGTACTGTTTTTATAGTGGCTGCACCAATTTGCATTCCCACCAACAGTGCAGGAGGGTTCCTTTTTCCCCACACCCTTGCCAACACTTGTTCTCTCTTGTGTTTTTGGTTTTAGCTATTCTGACAGGTGTGAGGTGATATCTCATTATGGTTTTGATTTTCAATTCCCTGATGATGAGTGATGTTGAGCATCTTATGTGTCTGTTGACCATTTGCATATCTTTGGTGCAAAATATTTTCAGGTCCTCTGTCCATTTTTAATTGGATTATTTGGTTTTTTTTGGTGCTGTTTTTAATACACTTTGGGTTTTAACCCTTTATCGGATAAATCTTTTGCAAATATGTTCACCCATTCCGTAAGTAGCCTTATTGTTTTGTTGATAGTTTCCTTCACTGTGAAAAAATTTATTTTGATGCAGTCCACTAGTTTATTTTGCTTTTGTTTCCCTTGTCTGAGGAGACGTATCTAGAGGAATGTTTCTTTGGCTGATGTCAAAGAAATGGCTGCCTATGTTTTCTTCTAGGAGTTTTATAGTTTCAGGTCTCACTTTTAGGTCTCACAGTAGTCATTATTTTTTTTTAAAAGTTTTCTTTATCAGTCTTTCCTCCTGAAACTTTAAGGATACTCATGTCAGATTTGATATTTATATTATCTTACAGGTTTCTGAGTCTCTGATGAACTGTTTTAATAATTTCTTCTTTTTCAGATTTGACAATTTTTTAATGGTCTGTTTTGACAGGAACTTTCTTCTCTTGACTTCAATCTGTTATTGAGCTCATCCAGTCCAAATTTCAGTATTTAGCTTTTAAATTATAAAATTCCCTTTTATTTTTTATAATTGTTTTCTTTTTAATTATTTTTAAAAATTGAGATAAATATACATAACACCAAATTTACCATTTTAGCCATTTTTAATGTGTAGTTTGGTGACATAAGTACATTTACATTGTTGTACAACCATCCCTGCCTATCATCCAGAGCACATTTTTCATCTTGCAAGACTGAACCTCTGCACCCATTAAACGGTGATTCCCTATTCCCCTTCTCCCCAGTCCCTTGAAACCCCCATTCTACTCTCCATTTTTATGTACCTGATAATTCTAAATGCCTCATCTGAGTGGAATCATACAGTATATTTTATGACTGGCTTATGACTGGCTTATTTCAGTTAGCATAATGTTTCAAGGTTCACCCATGTTGTACTGCATGTTGGAATTTCTTTCCTTTGAAAGGCTGAATAATATTCTGTTCTGTATATATGCAACATTTTGTTTATCCAGTCATTCATTCATTGATGGACACTGGGTTGCTTCCACCCTTTGGCTACTGTGAGTAATGCTGCTGTGAACAGGGTTACACAAGTATCTCTTCAAGACTATTTTGAGTTATTTTGGGCCTATACCCAGAAGTAAAAATGGTGGATCGTATGTTTAATTATTTAACTTTTTGGCAAACTGCCACACCATTTCCCTGGCAGCTGTAGCACTTTACATCTCCACTAATAGTGCCCAAGTGTTCCAGTTTCTCTCCATCCTTGCCTACACTTTTGTGTGTGTATATTATTTCTTTATTTTGATGATAGCCATCCTAATGGATGTGAAGTGGTATCTTATTGTGATTTTGATTTGCATTCCCGTGATGATTAGTGATGTTGCATATCTTTTCACTTGCTTATTGTTCGTTTGCATATCTTCTTTAGAGAAATATCTATTCAAGTGTTTTGCCTATTTTCGAATTAGATTGGTTACAATTTATATTTTCTTTGCCAAGACCATCTACCATTCCCTTAAGAGTTTTTGTTCTCACTTCATGGGGCATGGTTATTGTATCCACTTAAAAGTCTGGTAATTCCACCATCTGAGTCATCTTGAGGATGGTGTCTTTTGATTATTTTTTACCTTAGGAGTTGAGATTTTTCTCTTTTTTTGTGCGCTGAGTAAATTTTTTATTGTATCCTGTACATTTTGAATATTGCATTATGAAATTATATATTCTGTTGAAATCCCATCAATAATGCTGATTTATTTTTTTAATAGTCAATCCGTCTAATTATTTTTAGCTTACAGTTCTCCTTTGCCCCTTGAGTGCTGTGGTTTCAATATTCAGTTTAGTTTTTCAGACCTCTCCCTGATGTTATCAGGTCATTCCATAGGTGTGCCACCAGAGCCAAATCTGGTCCCTGGGCAGTGTTCTCTGTTATAGTTCAGGTTTCACATATTTTGCAGTATTTATTTAATTCAGTCCACACATACGCAGTTCAGAATTTACCAAGGCTTCATATGTAGATTTAGAGAGTCTCTTTTTTGCACCCCATCATCTCTGGTTCCCCTGTATGCCTGGCTCTCAGGGACTTCTGTGAATTTACATTTCTGAAAAACAAAAGACTTGGATCTCTATTGCTGAGTTTTGGATAAAAGAAATTCATTGTGAGAAACATGAAATTTGTGTATATTGTAAAACAAATTCTTGATGATATATCCACTTAAGCCTACACATGATTTTTTAATGGGAATTTTAAGGTAAAAAAATATCCCTCACCCCAAATTGATGAGTTCGTGTTTCCAATAATGAAAATAATAGAGAATTTTAAGACTGCCTATATTAAAGCAAAATCTGGCTTTGTATTAAATTTTAGATTTGAGACAAAGTATTGCTTTGGGTGATGTTAGGGTTCAGAGGCATTGTGACTGATACCAAAACTTCAACAACTTTAAGTCCAGAATGACTCATAGTTACAGGCAAAACAATTTCTTCTAGTAATTAAATTGGCATTCCAACTCTTCTATTCAACATTTTATTTTACTTGTGATCCTTGCATTACCCGATGCTTGAGATTACTCTGTAACTCTGTAAAATCAGGGTGATCTTCTCAGGTGACCACTTATTTTCACTGGAAGCATATTTTCAGTGTATCATTCACTGGCACTGAACTTAAATATTTAAGCCATTGTCAGGGTGGTTGTTGCTGTTTCAGAGGTGTCTCTTCACTTCATCTGATTTTTCATTCTCGCCACTGAAAAACTTTCTGCCTCAGTAACCAGCTCATTATGTCTGATTATCTTAGTTGACTATTTGGGCTTTGTTCAAACCGACAGCCAGCTTGGTTATTCATTTACTAGTTCAATTACATATTTACCCACCTCTATTATACTCATTTTCATAATGTTTAGGTTATATGAAACAATTTTTCTTGTTTAGCATTTTTTTGTACAGTAAGGAAGGATACATAATTGGATTTTATTGAGTGGAACTGTTGTGACTTAGGAAGTCTTTGTGTTAGAGATACTCTAATCCACATATATCTGTTTTCTAAATAGTTTCAGTGGAGAAATTACCTTTTCATTGAACTAAGAACATTATATAGAATTTTAACCATAAATTGTAAATGTATTCAAATGGCAACCCGGTCAATATTGTTTAAAATGTAAAAGTGTGAAGTATGTTTATTAATTCAGAAATATATCCTGAATTTTTCAATGTTGTATACACTGTTTGAGACTTAAGAGGTAAAGTAGTAAACAAAGTAGACAAAACCTTCTGACTTCACTGAGGTTCCATAGTATTAGGAACACACAGACAACATCGAATATCGGAAGGTGAGGAGTGGGATGGAGAAGAAAGAAGGAGATGAAGTAAATGGGGGAAGAAACTAATATATTAAAATAGAAAGTCAGTCTCCAAAATCTCTTCACTAATCTACACTTCCACCAATTGTGAATGAAAGTTTCTAAATCTTCACCCGCCTCCCACTTTTGACAGTATTCAGTCTTGTAACCTGTACTAATCTGTTGGGTGTAACTGATATCTTGCTTCACCTTTTCCATGTTTTTCCATGTTTTTGGACATTGCAAGTCTCTTTTCTCCAAATGTTTCTCATGCTACCCTTCTTTGAATATAAATCTTAGTATTTATGCAATAATCAATTTTCAACCTTGTAATTTATGGTTTAAAGCAACTTTTTGTCAGGCTTATTGAGGTATAATTTGCATTCAATATTACACATTTTAAAATTTACAGCTTATTGAGTTTTAACAAATGTATATAATTGTGCAGTTGCCATCAGAATCGGTATCAAACATTTCTGTCATACCAGAAAGTTTTCTTGTATCTCTTTGCAGTCCTTCTGTCCCCTCACCTCTAATCCCTGGCAACTGCTGATGTGTTACCTCCTGTTACAGTAGTTTTGCATTTTCTAGACTGTTTTGTAAATGGAATCATAAAGTATATAGGTTTTTTGGGTTTTTTTTTGGAGTTTTTAAAGAAGTCTTTCCTCACCCATATATAACAAAGGTATGTATTCTCCAATATTTTTTTATTAACACATTGATTTGCCTTCCACACTTAGCAGCTTGAATCCACCAGGACTCCAATTTTTATGTTTAGTTAAGAATTGAATTTTTTCAGAATATAGTGATGGACTTGTTTCAGTACCATCTGCTCATTAGTATTCCTAAGGAAATGCAGCTGGGATTTTTATTGAGATTGCACTGAATATATAGTTTAACTTAGCATGTCTATATTAAGTCATCTCATCCAATAGCATGAACTATCTCTTTAGTTCTTTATGCCTTTTAAAAGGCCTTTAATTTTTTTTTCTATAGGAATCTTTAAATACATTGTTAACTAATTCCTTCATACTGAATTGTTTTTCTTAGTATTGTGAATCGCTTCCTATATTCTATATGTATTTTTTGGTAAATTACAGGAGTGCTATTGATTCTTATAAATCAGTCTTCTGTTTGGTCTTAGTGCTGAACTTTCTGATAAGTTTTAAGAGTGTGTTGATTTTATTTGTTTCCGTGAGCAGATCATGTAGTCTGCAAATAGTAACAATCTCATTCTTCCCTTCAGGCTATTACATATGCTGTTTCTTCTTTTCTGAAAGCATTGATCAAGACTTGCTCAATTACATTAAATATAGTGATAAGAATAGAAATACCTTATTCTCTATCATTAAAAGAATGCTTCAGATATCCATAAATATAATGATTATCCTTGGTTAGGTCTCAAATGTTTGACAGTGGGATACTTCTTCTCACAACACCAATTACTATTTTCCACAGAAGAGCTAGGTAGGAGACCAGAACAGTGATTTTTCTCCCAGTCTGCCTTAAAATCAACTTCTATATTGCTTGGGCTATACTCCTTGAGCTCTTCATTGAATTGGTCTGGAATAGGAATCAGATATCTGTAAACTTCCCAGGTGATTCTTTTTTTTTTTTTTTTTAATTTTATTATGTTATCTTAATCACCATACAATACATCATTAGTTTTTGATGTGGTGATCCACGATCCATTGTTTTCGTATAACACCCAGTGCTCCATGCAGTATGTGCCCTCCTTAATACCCATCACCGGGCTAACCAATCCCGCCTCCCCCCTCCCCTCTAGAACCCTGTTTGTCTCTCAGAGTCCATAGTCTCTCATGGTTCATCTCTCCCTCCAATTCCCCCCCCCATTTTTCCCTTCCTTCTCCTAATGTCCTCCATGCTATTCCTTATGTTCCACAAATAAATGAAACCATATGATAATTGACTTTCTCTGCTTGACTTATTTCACTTAGTATAATCTCCTCCAGTCCCATCCATGTTGATGTAAAAGTTAGGTATTCATCCTTTCTGATGGCTGAGTAATATTCCATTGTATATATGGACCACATCTTCTTTATCCATTCATCTGTTGAAGGGCATCTCGGCTCTTTCCACAGGTTGGCTATCGTGGACATTGCTGCTATGAACATTGGGGTGCATATGGCCCTTCTTTTCACTACATCTGTGTCTTTGGGGTAAATACCCAGGAGTGCAATTGCTGGGTCATAGGGCAGCTCTATTTTTAACTTTTTGAGGAGCCTCCACGCTGTTTTCCAAAGTGGCTGTACCAACTTGCATTCCCACCAACAGTGTAAGAGGGTTCCCCTTTTCCCACAACCTCTCCAACATTTGTTGTTTCTTTCCCTGTCCATTTTTGCCATTCTAACTGGTGTAAGGTGGTATTTCAGTGTGGTTTTGATTTGCATTTCCCTGATGGCTAATGATGATGAACATTTTTTCATGTGTCTGTTAGCCATTTGTATGTCTTCTTCAGAGAAGTGTCTGTTCATCTCTTCTGCCCACTTTTTGACTTGATTGTTTTTTGGGTGTTGAGTTTGAGAAGTTCTTTATAGATCTTGGATACCAGCCCAGGTGATTCTTTTATGCAACCAGTTTGAGAATCATTGGAGTGGTCCTAATTAATCTCTAAAGACTATGTATCTAAACTAGTTTAAAATTTTAAATATTGACTCCATAGTTTAAAATATATTGACAAAACTATAGAAAATTGTGGATTTCTCCAGTTAAGAACACAGATACATTAGTGTTTTATTCTTGGATATCATGAATTTTAGTATGTTAGGAGATATAGTTGGGGAAAAAAGTGTTCTATGTTGGGTATACTGATGACATAAATTGCTGTTTGTTAAAAGGTCTTCTACCCACCCCAGGATCCCTTATATCCTATTTGAAAGTTTCTAAAATAAACTAGGGTTAAGATTCACATGTTCAGTATCTTTTATCCAATACCTGCACACCTATTCTAGACCTGTATGATTGTCACGTAGGATAGATAATGTGCCCACAGTATGAAATTTTTGTTTTAAAGATTTTATTTATTTGACAGAGAGAGACAGAGAGAGAGGGAACACAAGCAGGGGGAGTGGGAGAGGGAAAGCAGGCTTCCTGCGGAGCAGGGAGCCCGATGCGGGGCTCGATCCCAGGACCCTGGGATCATGACCTGAGCCGAAGGCAGACACTTAATGACTGAGCCACCCAGGCGCCCAGTAAGAAATATTTTTAACCGCATGTGTAATTCATTAAAAAAAAAAAAAAAACTACTTAGTGGCCTTCATTTGTCTGCATTATCAGAATATGGGTATACTCACCACTCAAATATTAGCAACCTCCTGTTTAAAAAACCTTCCTTAGAAATGATCCATATATCCAGATGTCATTTCAGAGCTCAAGTTCTTGGCCAACAGGGTTATCTCTACATGAAGAAGTATCCTCCCAGATTCCCTGTGTTAAGGGACCTATATGTCTTCTACTTTCTACCCCTTTTAGTCCCTGACTGCCCATTTCCTGTGTTGCATGCCACACTGCTTCTGACTATTGCCAGTCTCCAAGGATGGAGCTCTTCTCTGCAGCTGCCTGGTAACCATTCTTTCCCTCTAGCTGCAAGTGCAGTTCTAGAACAATGAGCGTCAAGCTCCTCCATGTCTACTCCGCTCCCTTCTCTTTATACTGTTGCAGAGAAGAAATTCTTCATTGTCTCTACTGCCTTATTTATGTTGGAAGAGGAATTGGGAAAAGATCCCTTGTAATTACCGAATGCAAAGTGTATAGAAAGTAGAAGAGCAGCCAGACTCTGCCAGTCTGGGAGGGAGGTGAAGAAAGTGTATGGGACTGAAGTGGCAATGTTAATAGGAAAGAAGAAAACTATGGTGGTATATGTAACATAGTTCACCTTTATTATCTGTTTAAATAAACTACTTAAAAAAATTATACTGTGATTATCAAGAGGGTTGGTTAAAGGAAGAGGCCAATGAACAAGTGTACCTGTCAAGAATGTAGACTACATCTCGCGTGTCTTGGCAAGGGAGAAATATGGAGAACCACGGGTAGGAAGCAGTTATTTCTAAGAGAAAATTCATGTTTTGTTCTAAACAGCTTTTCTTCAAGAGTACTTTTTGATTAGACTCAATTAGTGAGTTGGGACAGAAGCTTTGAGGTTAAAAATCAACCAGATACATTTTAAGCAAAGATTATGTAAAAGAAACAATATAAAAATCCACAAAAGATATTTCGTTGTTAAAATTTCAGTATAAATCAGTTTTTTAATTATAAAATGCTGGAAAATCAGTTTTGTGTTACATAAAAGTGGAGGTAACGTTTTAAATGTTTGTCGACGCTGTATATGTGCCTCATGTGATGCAGTAATGAGAGATTTAAAAATACTGTCTCTTGGCTAAAAATCTGTTCTGTAAAATTTTCTAAAGATCCTGGGTTGTAATGTATATTCTCTGGCTTCCCGTTTCTTAGTTGTTTGCTCATTAATTATATACAATTTTAATTGCTTTCTGCTGCTGCAAAGGAAATAGGAGAATATGGGCGAATAACACTCTCAAAGAGATTACATAAAGAATCAATTCTATAAGTTAACAGAAATAATTATATTCTACTTTATGGGATGCTTGTGAGTTATACTTCCATATTTTATTTGGTTATAACACTTAATTAAATTTAGGGTCTAAACATTCTCTTTAAAATATGGAGTAATTAGAAATGCTAGCCACTGGTCACAGAAATTTAGAGCTTTCTAAAACTAGTTAGTATATTATCATGTCTACCAAGAAAACCTAAGTTATTTAATAATACTAACATTTGTGTTAATCTTTATTTTACCTCAGTACAGTGGTTTCATTTTTCTGGATCTAAGGAGGGTTTTTTTCTGTTATCTAAGTAGAGAAAAGGACTGTTAGAAATAACCTCATTTTGCCAGTTTTGAGAAGAAGCATTTGAATTTTATAATTTCCTAACCTGATCTGATCTTTGAGAGGCACACTGTGAAATGGTGATGCACCAGGGGCAGATAGAGTTCTGGCTCAGGACCCGTTATTCTTAGGCAAGTGAGACACACTGAGTTAGCTGGACATTAAATGTCATTGAATTCACTTTTCTTTCTTGAATTTTAAAGCCTTAATATTTCATGCTTAAACTGCCCACATTCTTGTTGTCTGAGTAAGCATGCTCCTTTATGAATGCTTATTATATTGTAAAAGTTAGTCATTTTTATCACTTCATGAGAAATATTTTAATTAGGTAAGTTCGCCTTCCTGGCTCTCGGTTTTAGATTATGTTAAGCAATGTTCAGTTATATAAATGTTTGAGACAAGAGGTAGGATTAGAGTGTATAGCTCAAGTTTGTTTTCTTTCAACAGAATTTTTATTTCTTGGAGAATGGATTGAATTTTTTCTATTTTATGAATTCCTAGCCTTCATTTCTTTTTTGTTAATGTAGTGCCTATACTTTTTAATGTGCCCCGGCAGTAATTTTATCCATTTGAATGATGTCTTGCCTTTTATAAATTAGGGAGTATTTAAACCAGGTATTAAAGTGGCGATAAGGTGTAATTCCCATGGCCTTGTTTGTTTGTTTGTTTGTTTTTAATCTGCGTAAGACCAGCATGATGGTACAACTCTGCCAGCTGAGGAGTACAGAAAGTCATGTTTCTGGAAGCTGGATTTCAATTTTTTTTTAAAAAATTAGGTCTTAGGTCCTTGAGATTTCCCTTAGAAAATTTGGCATATATATGAGCATCGACTACAAGTCTTTAACTGTGTGGGCTTGTGATTTTATTTGAGGAGCCCCCTCAGGGACCATTGGCTTGCCAGGTACTGTCAGCCAAATCTTACTAACAGCTTGGGTAGTTATCATTACCTGTTTGTTGAGAAACTTCATTTTCATTAACAGTTGTGTAAATAAAGCCACACAGTATATATTTCTTTTTTCCCCCCTTTAGAATGTACCGGTTAACCTTAACCTTCAGTCTGACTAAATTGAACAAGTGAATGTATTTGTATAGACTGAGGTTCTTGAGAATTTTAGATAAACTATTTCTGACTCATTGAAGTTAAAAACTCTTTTATTTTGATTTATTTTTGTTTTATTTTTCAGAACTGTCTTGTTTTAATAATTGTCCTCTAATTTCATTGAGAATGTCAACGTTAGTTCTGATTTTGATGCCATGTCAGTGGTGTGTGTGTGTGTGTGTGTGTGTGTGTGTGTGTGTGTGTGTATTTTACGTTGATCTTAATAACTTGTATCAGTCTGGATTCTTGTGCAGGTTGAATGAGACTGAAAATACTGATGCTAGGTATGAAAATATTAATGCCTGGGCGCCTGGGTGGCTCAGTCATTAAGCGTCTGCCTTCAGCTCAGGTCATGATCCCAGGGTCCTGGGATCGAGTCCCACATCAGGCTCCCTGCTCGGCAGGAAGCCTGCTTCTCGCTCTCCCACTCCCCCTGCTTGTGTTCCTGCTCTCGCTATCTCTCTCTCTGTCAAATAAATAAATAAAATCTTTAAAAAAATAAAAAGAAAATATTAATGCCTATCAATTTACAACTTTTATATTCTTAGTCATGGAAATCTATTCCAGTGTAGTACATATTAGTAAGTCTTTGTATGCAAGGAAGCGTTCCCAGATTTACCTTTCATACCTCATCAGGTAGTGTTTTCTGTCCACTTAATTCAAAGTAGCTTCACATTAAGGTGTTAAAAAAATATTATCTGTCATAATTCAAGTTGTAAGAAGTATTTATAGGTATTAAAATGAGTAGCTAACTTAGTATTCACCATAAATCATCTGTTTATCCAGTTCACGCAAAGAAGATGTGGGCCCATGGTTGTAATGTTTGGCCTGATTTTTTCATTTTCCCTAGATAAATAACAAAATTTTGTGTTTTCCCATTTCAAATTATTGCATGATGGTTGATGACCATCACTAAATGCCAAGAAACACATGAAGAAATAAGAAAAATCACTATGAGATTTTTAACTACAAATAATACAAAACAAGAGAAAAGAGGAAAAGACTCAAATATTCAATAATGAATATATATTTACACAGTGCACTGGATATACAGTGTAATAACACTATGTGAGCCATGCTTTCTAGCAGATTACGGTTTACCAGGGAAGATGGCCATTGAATAAATAAAGTGATTGTAGGAAGGAGTAAGAAGGAAAGCTTCTGTAAGAATGTTACATTTAAGGATAGATAGGAGGTAACTAGATAAACTGATGGAAAATAAATATTTAGACAGAAGGAAGAGCCTGAAGCAAGATATACACAGTATATTCAAAGAAATCAAAGAAGTCAATGAAACATAAGTATTCTTATCCTTGATTTTAAACAAAGGTGTTAGTGGCTCAGAGGGGACCTTGCTTACCTAAGTAAGACAGCTAATAAATAGAAATCTGTTTTTCTTACTTCTTGGAAAATTTGGAGCAGAAAATGTTTTTGGTCTGAATTTTTTTGGGGGAGATCAGAAGATGTTTTAATCTCATATTATATTTGAGATTATCGACCACCTTCCATATAGGTAAAAGATGTCCAAAATAAATTATAAGATGTATTTCCTGTGCTTACAGAGTACATAAATTAGATGACGAAATTGAATCAAGTCAGTGCAAATCACCAGGAAGCAGCAAATAAATAGATGTCAGTTTGTCTTATGACCTAACAAATTTTCCAGGAACTTGTAGAAGTTGGTGATGAAAGTAGGTTGGGAAAGATGGAGAAAGCTTTCCTGAGGAGATGAACAACCTTAGGACTGTACTGTATGTTGAAAAAAAAGCGACTAGAAGGGCACTGACAAAGGTGAAGCGATGGAAAGAAGCAGGACAGCCACAGTGGTGTGTGTGTGTTGCGGGGGGGTGATGAGTTCATCTCAATGAACAGTGAGACCCGATCAGGCCCCGCAGAGAGTCTTGTGAAGTAGTCCAAAGAGTTTAAACTTGGCACAGTAGATAGTAAGGAGATACTGGAGGTGCTTGAGAGGCCAACGCATAGCTAATTGGTAACTAACAAAAGTCGTGGAGTTTCCTTTTTTTATGGTCTGTTAAAAATAGTTTAGGCAATAAGAACAGTATTGGAGACATTCATTAAAAAGAACCATTTAAACAGATACTTACCATTTACATCTCTCTGATGTAACTGGCAAAGCTGGTATAGTTAACAAAGCCCGCTGAACAGAAACATAGGTTTGATTTTGTGTACAAACAAGGATATTATAATCTCTAGGAAAGAGTGAATGAAGGGGGAGCCATAAAATTGTTCACGTTTAGACAGAATGTGATCAGGGGAGTTTTGTACTTTGTTTCAATTGAGAAAATTTAATATGGGCTTTTGGAGCTTTTAAATGAAGAAAGAGTGATGATGATGTAGCTAGAACCTCATGGCCGTGTTCATTCTGAAGATTGTATAATATGAAAGTAGACTGAGTCTGATCCTTCAGTCTCCAGAAGGCTCTTCAGGTACACCTGGCAGGACCACAATGGAAGTGTATCTGACCAGGTTTACCAGCATGAGCTATGCATTTTCATGTTTGGGTACTAGTGATCTTTATAGCAGTCTGATTGGAGTGGGTAGTGGGGAGGAATAAGAGAGAGAGAGAAGAAAGCAATTATGGCATTTTCAAAACCTCATCCTAAGTATTTTCTAAGGAAATGGCTATTTTTGATTTTGCATTTGCATGTGGGTTCCATCTGACAAACTGAACATAGGAAGTGAGTTAATTGGTGCCTTCTCATGTGTGATGGTTGTATACATGGATTGCTCTTATAGCACATCCAGTCATGTTGATCTTCAATGGCAAGAATATATTTATGGTATTGATCTAGTTCCTGGAACTGATGCTGGCTGAACATATTTTAGAAATATGGCTCTCTTTCTTATATGTCAAAAATCAAGTATCTGGGTTTAATTTATAAGACAAATTTAAATACACTATGCTCCTAGTACTATTGCTAGTTCATTTGTATTACTTAGATCACTTAATCTCTCAGTGTTCCTCTTTTGTCATATGTAATCATAAATAAAACTTACAGGATTAATTAATTAAAAATATCCGGATGGTTGGGTTTTTCCTAGAGAGAGGGTTGGGGAAGATGGCTAGAGAAGAGTTGTATATCTTAAGGTAAGAAAGAAAATGGTGAGGAAATAGACTTCTGAAATCATTCTACAGAAAAGTAGCTTTCAGAGTCTGCTCTGTTACATTTTCTCTCTGTTCTGCTATGTTTTCTATAAATAAGGCTCTGGCACTGTTATAGAAAATTGTATTTAATAATGATAAGTTTGAAATACATTATAAATTTCTCAATCATTAAAATATCAGCTATGTTTTAACAGACTGTGCAAAAGTGAGAACGTTTTTTGAGAAGAATGTCTAAAGTAAAACAATGTTTCTTATAAAGCTTTTAGCACGAAATTAAAGTGAATGTCCCATCACTGGGATATTTGGTCAATTGAATAATAAATTGGATTTAGATCCCTACTCAGTAATTTACTAAGAGCAAGAATAATTAAGAGAAGCTTTTAAGGCTGACAGACTTGAGTTCAAATTCTGGTTGATATCCTCAAATGACTGGCTTACTCTCTCCATGCCCTTAGTTACCTTATTTGAGAAAAAAGGAGCTTAATCACATGAATGTTTTAATGATTAAATAAGATAATATGTAAAAATGTATTAACTAAATGAGGCACCACAAAATAAACATCATAACTATTCTGTGCCTTTGGGCAAAGCATTTAAACTCTTTGAACATAAATTTCTTCATTTATAAAATTAAGGTAATACAACCTCACCAGACCGCTACAATCAAAACACTGAGATGATATTACAAAAACATTTTGGGAATTGTCAAGAGGGAGAAATCAAGGATGATACCCTTCTTTCTGCCTAGACTTCTAGTTTATGATGGGGTCTTTTACAGTAATCCTAGCACAAGGCAGAAAGCAGGTTCGAGGGAACAGTTGATGAGTTCTATCCTGGGCATGATGAACTGGAGACTGAAACAGGTTTAGAGCAGCAGAGCTCAACTGAAAGTCACACACAAGGCACTGGTCTTGTTAAAAATAAAATAAGAATTTCTTCCTTGGTCATGTGCATACCTGTTATGGGTAAAATGTCATTTTGCCAGCTACCATGACTAAGTCACTTTTTCATATATCTGTGGTACCTAAAATGGACATTTTTTATTACTACTCTTCTTTCCTGAGTTGGAGCAAATACATATATACCCTTGTGAATGATCTTTGGTCTGGGCCTTTCTGTGTTGTGATTGGTTAATCAGTGTGTGGACCGAATGGTGCAAATAGCTCTGCGCAAATCACTTGCTTGAACAAAAGTGAATATTACATGTATTCTGAATTTTCATGGAATTTATTTTCTCTAAATGAGCTGATGACTGGCATCACAAATTAATAAAGTATTCCAAAACATTATTTTCACCTTGGAGAGGTCAGAATTAAATTTATATTTAAATTATGTATTCAAACCATATTTATGTGAATGAAGTCAGAACATATTTCCCTTTAACTTGATTAACCTTCATCTTGATCATATTTAGACCTCGGCTTATTCAGTTGATCTCACTTAAGGCTCTCTGTTGACCAAAGGCTTTACATGTGCATGTCCAGCCAGTCATGTAGTTGGCATTACATAAAGTCAGCTGTATTTAGTGAAGATACACCAGAGTCATGTATTAAGATCTGAAGTCCAAAAGGCAGTGTGGATAAGGCTTAGGGTATTGACTCAGAGCTAGACTTGAAGTTATGCCACAGTAAAGCTTTAATATGGTGGTATGGGAAGCATCACAAGGACACCTGGAGGCTAATTATTTGGTTTAAACTGTGGCTGTGCCACAGACTAACATCATGGCCATGGACAGGTTGCTTAAAGTGCAGAACTTAACTACATTTTTGAAACTGGAATAAAAATAGTACTTTCCTCATGGAGTTGTGAGGATTGGATGTGTTATGTTAACATATGTAAAATGTGTGGTAAAATGTGAGAGTAAGAGAAACAGTATCTGTTACTATTATTAGAATATGGTCATAGATGTTATCAGGGTATAAGCAACTGAAGCCATAGATGTAATAGGGTATCCCAGGCTGACAGTAAAGAGTGGGAAGAAAGCCTAGGACAGAGTCCCAAGGAAGGTGACACGTAAGGAATGGGCAGAGGAGTGGAGACCTGCTGAGATGTAACCATACAGGTAGGAAGAAAATCAGGCAAGTATGATATTGTGGAAACTAAGACAAAAGGACATTTCAGTTAGAAAGAATTGGCTAACATTACCAAATACCAAAACAAACAACCCCCGCCCCCGCAAACAAAAACAGATTGCAACATTTTGCACCTCCGTGTACCATTAGTAGGTTGTAACCATGTCATTATGATATTCAGATATTACAGAGTGAATGGCATGCTCAAAGTTGGTTTTTGCAGGGGATTCTCAGATTCTCAACAAGTTGTCAAGATTTTCAAACATTTGCTTTACAAGGTAGGAAAGTGGACACATTGACAAGAGCTGTTGGAGTGTAATTGTTAGGGACAAGTCCAGTGGCAGTAAGCTGAGTCTGAACATTGGGAAATTGGAAGACGATAGTAATACCTATGAAGAGGCAGGCAGGAAGGTATGGGCCTGAGGGAGACTGGCAGGTTTAGGAGATTTTTATTGTTCTAGGATGGGAAAATATGCTGATGTTAAGGAGAAGTTAAGGAGGTGGCAATATGGGGGAGAGAAGAGATACTCAACCTAAGGATGTCAAAGCAGTAGGATACTGGGCGCCTGGGTGGCTCAGTTGGTTAAGCGACTGCCTTCGGCTCAGGTCATGATCCTGGAGTCCCTGGATCGAGTCCCGCATCGGGCTCCCTGCTCAGCGGGGGGTCTGCTTCTCCCTCTGTCCCTCTTCCCTCTTGTGCTGTCTCTCATTCTCTCTCTCAAATAAATAAATAAAATCTTTAAAAAAAAAAAAAAAAAAAAAAAAAAAAAAAAAAAGCAGTAGGATACAGAGCATAGTTAAGCAGCGGGACTTCAAGGGACAGTGATAGAAGGGACACTGTTGACTGTAACAAGATACATGGAGAAAGGATGGTTCCAGTGCAGGTACTTTGTAAGTTGGTATCAAGTTCGGGAAACTCCTGTCTGATGGCTAGCACTTTCTCTTTGAAGTAAAGAGAGGCAAATTTTAAGAAGAATGACGTAAAAAGTCAATATCCAACTGAGAAGCATTGTACCACTCAGTACTTAGGACTAAAATGTGACAGTAATAGAGCCAGTCCTATTCGCATTTAATGGCGGTTACTTACTTAAACTACCAGACCTCATGGTTTAGCTCTCTAATAGAACCCTGTCGGTGCCAGGATGCAACAGGGAGCCCTCTGAGTGGTGGCTTGATAAGCATCCCCAAGGAGGCAAAGTGTGCTTTACGAAAGGTGGCCGGATTACATAAAGCCATGAAAGCAATACCAGAAATGATTCTGTAGTGCTGTCCATTATATCTTTTTCATTGAATTTATAATGCTAGGAAATGGGTATTCAAAAAATGACTTATCTCTTTACCTACTTATTTGTAATACTAAGAAATTCCCTTTTTTGAATACTTTCCTACAGAAAATCACTTTTTCTTGATAGCCCTATTTTTTTTTTTTTTGAGTGATCTTTGGTCATAAAAATAGAAGAGAAACTTTACTATAGGGTTCATTTTTGAAATGAAATTTTTTTTATAATTCATTTTATAATCATATGCATGATTGAGACAAAAGCGGAACTTTTTATTCTGAAATGAGGTCAACTTGAGAATTAGCAGAAACTAGATTTTAAGTAACTATCTTGTATTCTCACAGCTCTGTCTTTTGAGGAGCTAGTGTTCCATTAATAATTAAATATTTCACGTGTAACAAACTGGCAGTCTTCTTAGGTTTTTTTTTTTTTTTAAATGATTCAGAAGTTACACTCAAACTTCAAAAATTTTTAAGGTAACATAACCATTTTTGGAAAACATCAACCTGTTGGGGTTTGTATCATATGGTTCTTTTTTAGCATCTTTATATTCCTCTCTCTATAGGGCTTCCTATAGGAAATTTTACCATGTCCATTCTACATAAAAGTTTGTTTACCTTTGTCAGCAAATCATTTATAAATGTAGATACAAAGCTAACTTTTTTTTATTTCAGGCTTTCCAAAATTACCTCTCCAAGGCTTTATACTTCAGAAAATGAGTTTCTCATTATAAATATTAATATTTGATACTTTTAAAAGTTCTGCTTTGAGGATTTATTTAAACTGGGTAAAAATATAATATATATAGGAATATACAAAGATTTGTAGTCTTCTAGTTCCTGATACTGTGTTAGTTAAGGTAAAGGACTAAGCTCCTCTAACAAAGACATCCTGAAGCAGTGGCTCAAACAAGATAGAAGTTTATTTGTGTCTTGGGTAACAGTCCAGATATATCATCTGGGTCTTTTTAGCAGCTCTGTTTCATGCAGGTCATGCCTCTGGCATTTTTAATGTGTAACTTCCAAAGTCACTGGTTGCCACCACTATAAATAAAAATGGAAAGAAAAGAACATAAGCCTTTGGCCAAAGATTTCCTCTTAAGCTAGTCAAATAGAAGTTGCTCACATTTTTGCTTGCACTCCATTAGCAATGAGGGTTGAATCGCGTGGCCCAGCATGTACCAAAGGAAGCTAGGAAACACGGTTAGCCAGCAGCCATGTCTTGGCTATACTTTACTGTTAGAAGGAAGGAGAAAATCTTCAGTGGACAGCTAACAATATCTGACACAGACACAAATGAATGTAAAGGAGAAACACACTGTTTTAAGAGCATTATCCCACTCCCACAGATTTTTGAAAAGTAAGATTTTGGGCTGTCACGTTAATATTCCAGATTACTCTGTGCTGTTGTAGATTCAGTCGTAATGTGTGAAGTTCATGTAGTATGTTTTATATAGAACCAACAAACCTCCTTCAGGAGAGAATAATGGCGTATCGTGAGATAAAAAGCCATGTTATAACGGAGATTTTCAACTATACCTATTTTACCTCTACCTGCTTTCCAATTGCTTGAGTTATTTTCCTGAATTAACTGTGCTTTTGTAAATGTCATACATATGCATTTCCCCCATCCCGTGTTTGGTATCAGACTTCCTCCTACCTAGAACTTAAGAGTTTAGAAGGGAAAATTTATCTGGGGATAATCATGTGTCATACATGAACTGGATGGATGGCAAAAAGGAGGTGTTTCGGAGAATAGATGAGCCTACTCGGTGGTGTGAACAATGAATAGAAGTATCAACATTTACAAAAAGGAAAATCAGAGGGACATTACAGGAAGAAAATAAAAGTGTGGCCAAGGACATGGGGCCTGGGGGACTGCAAATTAGGTGATAGAAGTAGAGTAAAGGGCCCAGAAATGAGGCAGTGTTCAAAAGGACCTTGGGTGCCAATGCTGATATATCAGCATTACCTATTTGGTGATTCTAAAACCCCTGGCATACATGAATGTATTTCTGGGATTTATGTCACTATGGAGACGTCCTTGCAAATGGTAGTCTAGAATATTTTCTCTTTTTTCTTAACTTTTAAGCATAAAACAGAGCACCATAAAAAATAAACCTGCTGATTTCTTAAGCTCAAAATATGAAAATTCAAATTTCAGGGTATAATAGTATTTTTTTTAAAGATTTTATTTATTTATTTGATAGAGAGAAACACAGCGAGAGAGGGAACACAAGCAGAGGGAGTAGGAGAGGGAGAAGCAGGCTTCCCGCTGAGCAGAGAGCCCGATGTGGGGCTCGATCCCAGGACCCTGGGATCATGACCCGAGCCGAAGGCAGACACTTAACGACTGAGCCACCCAGGCGCCCCATAATAGTATTTTTTAAATCTGTTTTTCATTATGTAACAGAATAGAAGTTGAGTCTACATTTTAATATGCAATATGCTCTAAATCTTTTTTCTTAAATAGTATGTATATAGCAATACAGTTGCATCCATCCTTTTTCCATGAGAGGAACACTTTATTTTTTTTTTATTTTTACATATAAAATGAGTATGAAGACCATATGAGATAACTTTTGTTCTACAGTCTCTGCTGATCTAGTGATGTTAAAAAAGCATTCTTTTTTTGTATTCAATCATACAAAAGAGTCAAGTGTTTATCATATGACATGTTGAAAATATTTTTGAAATCCCATAACACTTTCAAAGGAAGTTTGTAGGTAATGGGTAGTCACTGACGGTATTCTAGCCAGAGAGTGATTGCTTTATAGAAAGATCACTTTCAAAGAAAGCAGCTTGGTGAATGAATTGAAAGTAAATAGAGGTGGAAAGAGAAATGAAGGCAGTGTTGACTAGAAAAGGCGCTGGGGGAAAGGGAACATGTAGAAGGGAAGCTCACACATATGTTCTGTTTTAGAAATTTAATTAATATTATCTTATTACTATAATGACAGTGTTCATATGACTTGGTTTTATCCTAATGCTGATGCTGACTTGTTGCAGAACATATTGTTTCCATGTGAGAACCTTCTCTCAACTCTTAGATGTCCTTCCAAGTACTTCCTTTAATTCTAATTCCTCATCTTCCTCATGACTGTGTCTCCAAATCAGAATAACAAGAACATGCTTACAAATCTCACTTCTTGGCTCCGCTGGAGGGTGGGGGTGGGGGAACAACATTTGTGCTCTGAGAGATTTCCCCATGCCTCAAAAAGCACTAGAATTATTTCTTCTCTTTCTCAGAAGCTTCCTGTGACTTGCTTTGAAGTCTTTGTGATCAAGAGAATTAATTTGAGTCTCTGAGGGCACTGGATTTGGAGTGAAAACTTGTCTTTGCTGTTAACTTGCTGTGTTGTGTTAGGCAGAAGACATCACCCCTTTGGAGGTTTATTCTGCCATTTGTAAAATTAAAGGTTTGGATTAGATGAGAGTTTCTTAACTCTGTTGGTTGTACTCATTTCAGGGGATCTATGAGCTCCCTAAAATTATATGGAAAATTCTGTGTCTATTTATGCAAGCACTTTTCTACAAGACCCACAGCTTTCATCAGATTCTTGGGGTTCTGGGACCCTCCCAAAAAGTAAAAACAACAACAACAAAACACTATTATGATCATTTGACATAAACTGGATTTCTTACTGTAGAACTTCCATCTTTTGATGGCAGCAAAAATATTCCACATGACAGGTTATGGAATTTTCTTAGATGTAGACCTATCATTTTATGAATGCATTCTTAAGTAATGCTGTACCTTTTAGTGACTCTGTGATCATCCAGGATGCGACCAATAACATCCCAGCATTTGGTCTCTGAGGGAGAGGATGGAGTGGGGAAAATCAAGTGAAGGTACAGAGGTCACCCGAGGAAGGATTCTGTGTGGTCCAAACTTGTGCACCTGATTCTTGAGCCTAGGAGCATATTTAGATTTTCTTCCCTTCACTTATGCAAGCCACAAGAAAGGATGTGAAACCCTTGGCACTGCCTTTAACAGAGTTGCCAATGTCTGTCCTAGACACAGAAATTGGCTGCATAGTACACGTGTGGACAAAACTGGCCAAAAGCTGTCTAACTCCTAGCAGTGACAGTCATGGAGATAAAGTGAGTGAGATAAAACAAGAATGACTGTTGACGCTAGGGCTATTTTTAAGTCTGAACCTTGGCCAGTGCTCTAATAAACTAACCCAGACACACTTCTTAAGTTCCAGATAGCATAATTAGATAGTGATTAGTTTTTCCTTCTCAGTATCTTAGTAAGAATATTGTTCATTTCTTCAAAATTTAGCATTCAAGCATAACATTTTTATTTAAAAAGACAGTATGTAGTAACTCTATTAGCTGAAATAGTTCCTTAGGAGATCAGCAAATATACATCTGTTTAATCAGTTAGCCTTTTAAATTAAGTAAATATGCAGAGTTTAGCTTCATTTCTGTTTGCTTAATTTATAAACAGTGGTTTAATTTTTTAAGAAATTTATACAGGATCGGGCGCCTGGGTGGCTCAGTCGTTAAGCATCTGCCTTCGGCTCAGGTCATGATCCCAGGGTCCTGGGATCGAGTCCCACATCGGGCTCCCTGCTTGGCAGGAAGCCTGCTTCTCCCTCTCTCACTCCCACTCCCCCTGCTTGTGTTCCTGCTCTCGCTATCTCTCTCTCTGTCAAATAAATAAATAAAATCTTAAAAAAAAAAAAGAAAGAAATTTATACAGGATCGATATTGACCTTAATCATTTTTATTTATGCTGTCCCCTCCCCTTGACGTCCTCTTATATCTCTCCCGTATCCTGGAGACTATTGCTTTTCAAACTAACGGAGGTTAAATGACCCATTTTTGTTCATTTGTTTATTGTAATTTTCCTCAATTTATCATTGTGTTTTTATAGTACATAGCTAGTAAGCAACTTGTCATGGACTCACCACATTAGATTCAGCAATGTTTGAACTGGTCTATAGCCTGTTCAGTGAAGTGAGTCCACTCATCACTTGATTGGAAATTGCAGGAATATGATTTGCAGGAATTTTTGCAGGACTAAAATGAGAGAACAATTGATATATGTAGAATATGTATGATGGTGATAGCTGGCCCATGGTTTGGTAGAAGACATAAATAGGACAGTGCACCCAAAGCAGCACTGCATTAGTATTCAAATGCAATAACGTTTTTCAAATTCATAAGAATCATTGGTAAAATATTAATATAGAAAAGCTTTAATCAAAGATAACTACATTAAAAAGACTATTATGTTTTGCTATAAAGTCTTGAGAACAAAAAGATCTCAAATGTAATCTCCAGTTTTAAACTGGTTGACCAAAGAAGAAAGTAATTTATCAGTGATAATATATTTAATAGGCACACATTTTTACTCTGATATGGCAAAAGTTTAATCTTGTTACTGTTAATACTTGGACATGATATATAAAAGCATCCCTTTGCATTCAACATATAATTCCACATACAATTCACATGGGCAATCAAGTCCATAAAACTTAACCAGGGCTCAATAAATGTGTTTACATTAGATTCCTGGAAATGAAAACCTTGAGTTCTGTTTGGTTTGGGCTCACTGCATTACGAGTAGGAGGAGGCAGGCCACGCACCTGCTCACATCAAGTCAGAGCCTTTAATGTGAGGTGGACAGAGCAACTTAAAAGCAATTTAAAATTTAAAAACTTTCAAGGTGTGACAAGGGATTCATTCAGGTTCAGTCATAACATTTAGCATCCTCCACCTGGTGATTTGTCACCAGGATCTCTTCAGCATCTTCCACTGAATAGCCATCCTGTTAATCCTAATAATACCCTCCTTAATAAGACAGAGAGGTGTTTGTTTTAATAGTTAAAGTAAGTTTTAAAAATTCTAAAGTACAAAGGAAGTTGCTGATTATCCCCAAATTGAGGGGAAATAATACTACTAAGTAAATTAAGTAAATCCTAGTTTCTTAAGTATTATGTTGAAATTGTACAGTACAGAGTTTTTGATAAAATTTTCGTTAAAAAGTCATTTTGCTCATTTAATTAAAATCTTTATTCAAGTATAAAAGGTTTTTAAGTAATGATGGCTCAAAAAGCACTCTGACTATATCAAATCACACTAGTTTCATTGTATGTAGAATGTCCCAATGAGGTGAAATGAGCTTCTATTAATACTTGATGTTTCTGTTAAAAGGCTAACTGATTAAACAGATGTATATTTGCTGATCTCCTAAGGAACTATTTCAGCTAATAGAGTTACTACATACTGTCTTTTTAAATAAAAATGTTATGCTTGAATGCTAAATTTTGAAGAACAATACTAGAAAAGGGTCTTGATACTCTCAATACTGAACACACTACCTGTACATATGGTGACATCATGTTTATTATCACGGCTTCTCTGACGTTAGTGAGAAATCACTGGCATGGCATGGAAGGGGTATCTGCATGTTTCCTGTGCATTCCCTGCAGAATGCTCTTGTAGATACGGCATTCCATAATATTATCATGGCCTTGGTCTGTCTGTCTATGCTGTAGCAAGATAGAATGCAGATGTTTCAAATTCACCACCTCATAGACTCACTGAAAAGCATTAAAATAGAGATTTTTAGTGGTTAATAATAAAAAACTCAAGTAAATTTTAAAGATCTAGTTGGTTTTATTAATCAGTTTATAAATTAGCAGCCAATCTAGCAAGTAAAGGGGAACTTTGAAGAGTTGTACAAAATGGAAGGATTTTATGGGACAGGACAATTAGCAAAGGTAAAGAAAGATTGTTTCAAGCAAGGTCACCTTCTTTTAGGGGAATCAAAGAGATCTTACTGGATAGATGACCTCATCATCCTTTGGGGAATGGAGAGGGCCCCTATGACAGATCACCTCACTGGTGCTGGAAAGAAAAATTCTGACTGACCCCTTAAGACTATGTTTCTGTGGGAGGTTGAGATTGCAAGTAGGTTAGATATTAAGCCCTGGTTTGTTGACTTGGCAGAGCATAAGGTGACTCCATTGGAGGCCTGTGTGGGTTTGTTTGTTTGTTTGTTTGTTTTTTAACACTGGAATCCATCCCAGGTGTATCTGAGTCAACCCAGTTCCTTGCAAATCACCAATGACTTGGTTCGCGGTGACGTGGTGAAACAAACATATGTAGACCTAATTTTTTTAAAAGCCCATGTTTGTTTTTCTAAAATCTGATTTTGTTGTGTGTATCTGAAATTATGATTTGGGTTTGCTTTTGATTTGCCTTTGCTTACAGTAATGTTATCACAGTCATAATGACTCTTAGAAAATGCTGCTTGTGGTAACAGCAGGGCTGCTTCGAGATTAGTTTCCTTCCTTTCTGAAGATAAAGTATAAAGGAGATAAAATGGAAGAAATTTTCAAACTTGTAAAGAGTAAACTTTAAAATTAAATTTGAGGCTTTACTGATCCTTAACACAGTATTCATTTTTCTGGATACCAATTGCTTCAAGTCTGAAGGGTACCTTAAGATGTTTCAGAAACTTCACTGAGAGGGCTTTATTTTTGTTTACCACATAAAATTGTTTTCTCCTGGGCATGAAGTGATACATTTTGGATGTAGTTATTGCTTATCCACTTGTTTCACTGTAGGATATCAATTAAGTTTTTATTGTATTTGGCAGGCTTGTTTATTTAAGAAAGCCTTAAAGAACATTTTTGAAATATTGGTTGGCAAGAAAATTAAAAACAACAACAACAACCACAGACTTGTCCCTACTCACAGGTTCGCCTCACTGCCTTCTCCTGAGGCGACAGTGTTGTTACTTATTAGAAGGGTTAGAAAAAGAGCTGACAGTCATTTGTAGATCAAATCCTACTTCACTCGGTAGCTGGCCATGTTCTCTTGGGCAGTCTGCTTCATCTGGGCCACACATCTATTGTCATCTCATGTAAGGTTTTTTATTTATTTTTTATTTTTTATTTATTTATTTTTTAAAAGTTTTATTTATTTGAGAGAGAGAGAATGAGAGAGAGAGAGAGAGTACATGAGAGGGGGGAGGGTCAGAGGGAGAAGCAGACTCCCTGCCGAGCAGGGAGCCTGATGCGGGACTCGATCCAGGGACTCCAGGATCGTGACCTGAGCCGAAGGCAGTCGCTTAACCAACTGAGCCACCCAGGCGCCCATGTAAGGTTTTTTAGATTCAAAGAACATACTCTAAGAAGGGCCACCCTTTATTATCATGCACATGCAAAATTTTTGTGCCCTTTTTGTATTAATACCATAAAATATTACAGAAAACACCTTCATAAGCTTTATAGAAAAACTTAGAGATTTGCATGTAACATATACATCTTGCAGGGTTTTTTGAATTCTATTTGTAACTGTTTTGTACTGCCCCTGCTCCCTTCCTTGTGATGGGAAGTGTGATGGGACTAAATTATTGTTGGTACAGCTGACTGTTGAACAACATGGGTTTGAACTTTGTGGATCCGCTTATATGCAGATTTTTTTCAATAGATACAGTACTGCAAATGTATTTCTTCTTTCTTAGGATTTTCTTAATATTTTCTTTTCTCTAGCTTTATTGTAAGAATACAGTATATAATACATATGACATAAATAATATGCATTAATTGACTGTTTATTATAAGTAAGGCTTCTGGTCAAGGGTAGGCTATTAGTAAAGTTTTGGGGGAATCAAAAGTTATACACAGATTTTCAACTAGGCGGGCGTTTGGTACCCTAACCCCCACATTGTTGAAAGGTCGACTGTATAATGATTGCTGCGTATGTCTGTCATTGCTAACACATCTTTAGGAAGAATAGAATATAATGGTTATCTCTTGGAGAAGAACTTAGTTTTTTTAACTTCTTTAGGATACAGAGATAATTGAAATGAATATTCTCTATCTGCAGAATAATAATTACTGTATATCTACCCATAGTACCCCAGTTTTACTTTATAATCCCACTCTAAATATTTTCTATTGACTAGGAATTCATAAATATTTCACTGTTGATAAAGAATAAAGAATTACATTCAATGAAAATGAGAATTACAATTTCAGAGTAGAAAACATATTCCTCCCAAGTTTTTGTGGATATTATATTTTTAAGGGAAAATAGTATGTATGTCCAACTATGCTGAAAGTGTTGTGTATGTGTAAAAATAACTTCAAAGGGGTTGTATAAGAAATTGCATTGGGGGAGATACAATGTGTATGTAAATAAGTGCTACATGAGGTAGAATAAATGGCAAGTGGAGCAGACAGTATTAAGGACTAGAAGAGACTGATCCTTTCTGTGTGAGGGGATTGAGAAATGCTTCATGGAGTGGATATCAGCATCAAATACAGTAAGATCGAAAAATCTGAAAGACCACAGTTACCTGAATGAAGGCAGGAACTAAATCGCCATTGTGTTAATTGAAAGGTGTGACAAGCCTTGCACATAATTGGCAGTAAATAAAAATTTGTAAAATATGACCACATGTTGGATTTTTAACTAAAACAAAACTTATATAATGAGAGTAATAGGAGATTTTATTAGGCAAGTAAAGACCAAAATGGTAGAAGGCTGGAGTTACTATGGTACTATGCCTTCATTTCCTCTTTGAACAACACTTTTTTGGGTCTGTGCTACATGCTGGGATTGGTGGAAGGCACTGAAATAAGGCAGACATGTTCCGACCATCAAGGAACTTAGAGTACAACTGGGTTTAAGTAGGGGAAATTCATATTTTTTTTGGAAGGGAAGTTCTGTTGTTTGATTCCTGAGTGCAGATAATTAAGCCACTCTTACATAAATGGCATCAGTCGTATGAAGGCCATGCTTGGTAGAGACAGCACAGAATGCAAGCATGTGTGATTATGAAGTTAGAGTGTTGTTGTGACCACACATACTTACATCAGGCTACTGATAGAAGGTTGGATTTAAGGGTGAATCCTTGGGTGTTTATAAGAAGATAGATGAGAGGCATGTGGAATGCTTTTCTGAAAACCAGGGGGTTGCCTCTTTATGGGAAAGGGTGGGGTCTTGTTACATCATCCCAGTTTTTCGATTTCAAATGTGATGAGTGTAAAGTTCATTGAATTCTATCAAAGTTTCTAAAATGGTAACTTATGCGTAAGATGCTAAGTTGCTTAAGGCTTTTGTCCTCAAGTTTTAGTACAAAGCGTGTGCTATTTTACTTGTTATTTGAAGTCTTTATCTACTAAACGTTCTTTATATAGAAATGCCTTTGATGATAAGCAGATACCAACTGACAGCATATAAAGTATAAGCTTGTAGCCAACTTGGTGACAAGAATAATGGCCCCCCAAAAATGTCCAGGCCCTAAGTCCTAGAACCTGCACCTATGTTCCCTAATATGGCAAAAGGAAATTAACGTTGCAGATGCAAATAAGGTTGCTAGTCAGCTGATCTTAAAATAGGCAGATTATCCTGTATAATCTGAGTAGGCCCAGTGTATTCATAATGGTGCTTAAAAGTGGAAGAGGGAGACAGAAGGATCAAAGAGATGTGAAATGAGAAAGATGTGACCACCTATTGTTGGCTTTGAAGCCAAAGAACATGGCTAACTTCTAGAAGCTGTAAAAGGCAGGAAAATGGATTCTCCCCTAGAGCCTTTAGCTTAATGAGATCTGTATCAGTTCTGACCAATAGAACTATAAAATAATAAATTTGTATTGTTTTAAGCCACTGACTTTGTGGTCATTTATTATGGCAACAAATAGAAAATTAATACATCAACATGTAATAGTGGTAAGGAACATTTACAGCTTATTGTTAGAAAATGCTTGAAACAAAATACTGTATATTAGTGACAACAAGGAATTGGAGAATGAAATGTCAAAATTATTAGAATTTAATACCATAGTTTAAAATCATGATTTGTTTAGAGTGTGAGTGTAACTTTAATAAAAACCTTAGGATACTATAGTTGTTTTGTTTTTAAATCCTTGCAGATGAAGCAACAACAATTTGAGTCAAACCATAATGAAGTTTAGTGGCATAATTAAGGGATTTTAAAAGGGAGATATATGTATTTTTAAATATAATAACAGATTTAAAAATACACTGGTACCCAGATTAACTGGATATTAACAGTGTAATAAAGTACTTCAGATCTGAGCAATCATGTTTTATATGTCATGATCTTGGTGAAAAGATTTCCCCAATACTTCATATTTTCTTAAAGTTCCCAAAATTCATAATGAAGTGTGTGTACATGTCTGGGGGTGGGGATGTGCCTTAACAAAATAAGAATCATTTTCTCTGGGTTGAAAATTACACCATAATGAGATTTCTCAGGAAAAGTTTTGGTGTTGAGGCCAGGCCTCTCACATAAGGAACTGAATACATGACTATCTGTGTTTCTGTAATTTAAAATGGGTCCTGGGCATAATGCATTTTGACTCTTAAAGCAAATGTGCAGTTACTAATTTAAGAATTTTAAAGAGCCTCTCATGAAGATTTAAATGAAGAACTAGCAGCTGATTGTCCTTTCAGAAACGTTACTTATGTTTGAAAAGCTTTATTTTACCTTTGTCTTCCAGCCATCAGTCTCTCTGAAGAGAACTTTGAATCTAGATATTACAGAAAGTTCCAGGGATATCAAATATCAAATACTTGGTACTTTATTTTTTTTTTTTTAAAGATTTTATTTATTTATTTGAGACAGAGAATGAGAGCATGAGAGGGTCAGAGGGAGAAGCAGGCTCCCCGCCGAGCAGGGAGCCCGATGCGAGACTCGATCCCGGGACTCCAGGATCACGACCCGAGCCGAAGGCAGTCGCTTAACCGACTGAGCCACCCGGGTGCCTGATCCTTTGTCCATTTTTATTTTTTCTTAAAGATTTTATTTATTTATTTGAGAGAGAATGAGAGAGAGCACATGAGAGGGGGGAGGGTCAGAGGGAGAAGCAGACTCCCCGCCGAGCAGGGAGCCCGATGCGGGACTCGATCCCGGGACTCCAGGATCACGACCTGAGCCGAAGGCAGTCGCTCAACCGACTGAGCCACCCAGGCGCCCAAATACTTGGTACTTTAATAACATGGAGTGCCTCCACGTTTTGGCTTAACTTATGAAGTGTGTTTCCAAAAGCTTAAGTTGTTCCCTTAGCCGGCAAGCAGCACTGTGGCTGTCGTATACAGTACGATAGAATGTCATACTTGCAAGAGACATTCATTTCTTCCACTTCCAGGTTGACATTCTCCTTAAGATCAGGCATTTTGTCTCAGTTCATAAAATAACACCGCTAGATTGAGATTCAGTTCATCTAAAGGTAAATCACACTATTTGCTGCTTGCATTATCTCTCTGAGTTTAAATTTCTTTATCTCTAATAGGACCCTCAGTTGTTCTTCCTTCTTCGTGGTTGTGTGGCTCAAATGACGTAATACATTAGAAACGCATGTGAAATAATCGAAGGCATGGATTCCCAGTATTCCCCCCCCAGGCCCCCGAAAGAGTTAATGACCACATGGTGAAATTTATTTGAAAAAGTATGTTACTGTATTAAACTGATGAAGACTCACGATTTATGCTGACTTAGATTCTGAGTAGTCAGGCAGCTACTACAAAGAAGCCAGTTTAAGCCAGCATTTCCTACACTTAGTAGACTATGATGCCCTTTTGTCACAGAATGGAGAACACATGTCAGTGACGCTGTTTGGAGAATGGCTTCACACAGAAATTTACACATGAGGAAACTGAGGCCTCAGACTTATTGGGTATGAGGAGGAAGGTACCGCACCTCAGGAGAATTTCCTTTATTTTCTGCTTTACATTTTGCAGTTAGAGAACCACGGAGGTTTAGTAAGTTTTTTATAGGACTGGGGATTTTAGAAATAATTCTTAGTATCTTTAATTGCATAACTTTTTTTTTTTTTTTTTTTAGGGGGGGGGGGAGAAAATTTTAAATAGACTCCCCACTGAGCTTGGAGCCCAATATGGGCTCAATCTGACTGACAACCCTGAGATCATGACCTGAGCTGAAATAAGAATTGGACACTTAACTGACTGAGCCACCCGGGTGCCCCTAATTGCATCTGTTTAAAATTTACTTATTGTTGGGGCGCCTGGGTGGCTCAGTCGTTGAGCGTCTGCCTTCGGCTCAGGTCATGGTCCCGGGGTCCTGGGATCGAGCCCCGCATCGGGCTCCCTGCTCCGCGGGAAGCCTGCTTCTCCCTCTCCCACTCCCCCTGCTTGTGTTCCCTCTCTCGCTGTTGTCTCTCTCTGTCAAATAAATAAATAGAATCTTTAAAAATAAATTTACTTATTGTTGTTACTATTAGTATCATCATGATTATATCCCATTTGATCCTAACTTGCCTGTTTTCAAAGTGTTGTGATGACTGTGGTAGAAATTGTGCATGATATTTATTTTATGACTGCATACTAATAATTTTACAGAGCCATATTTGAGTCTAAAAGCATAATGTGATAGTTTTGTGGAAAACTTAGATGTGGTTCAAAATCTCTACTCATTTCACACAATTATATATATTGTATGTTCATTCTGTGACATCTATTGAATAAATTGCATGTAAAGTTTAGTATATGTGATTATAAATCAGCCACACGTATCACCTTCCCCTTGATTACAAACATTACTGTAATTATGTTTCCCGAGGACCGTCAGCTCTATTTAAACAAGAGAAGCCAGCGAGTTGAAGGCCTGATTCTGTGCACTACAGTGCTTAGCCTTCATGCTTTCTCTCTTTAATTGCCATGGCCTGTCCCTGAGGTAGTATTTATTCTAGTTTTATAGGTAAGGAATCTGAACTACCGTGTTCTCCTGTCTCCTCTGTTCATTAGGAGAGCCATTATAATTCTAGTTACCTGAATGCCTCTAAGAATCACTCCTTATTCCTCTATGCCTTACAGTCAATAACTAAGTGCTCTAAATTCTAATTCTTTCTGGCATTTCCCACTTCCTTTTTTTATTCCCATTGTGACCACTGTAATTCAGGTGTTGCTGACTTCTGGAGAACTGCTAGGTGGTTTTATAGGTGGTCCCTCCAGTAATGTCTTTTCTGAAAACTGTCCTACATCCCATAGCTACAGTATCTGACCACATCTCTAGATTCCATTGCTCATACCATTGTTACTGTGTTGTGCTGCTATTAAGAGACAATAATGATACATTAGTGCTTTGCACATGACTGTGGAAACCATAGCTAGTCTGTCATTCCCCTATCAGAGAGAAATAGACTTTATTAATATTACTTCAACCAGAATTAAACATTCATCATTCAATAATTTCTTTTGGAGGTGAGTGGCAGTTGCATGTCCAGTGACCTTATTTGTACTTTTCTCTCTCCAGTTAGGAGCTTGTATCTATGAATACTTCACATCCTACTTAAACCCTAGCTTACATGGATCTCATGCATATCCATAGATTTCTGTGCTACACTTTTCTGACCTTGGATTTTTACTGACTTATGTCTCAAAATTGTTGCATAGAGAAGTTTTTAATTCTCTGGGTGTCTTATGATAAAATCTTTCCTGAATAATGGAAAGGTTTACCCTCTAAATACCCAGAAGCATATATTTCAAATCACTTTTATCTTCAAGTACTTCATGCCCAGAGAGGAAGCTTATATATAGGTGAGGTTTTTTTTGCTCGTGTGGTTTATTAAGATGGGGATGATGGTCATGGTCTGATGGTCATGATGTGGACTCTGTATACTGCTTGCCATATGGCAGTGTTGTTCTAAGTGCTTTGTATTCATTAACTCAGCCAATTACAAGATAAAGAATATCTTATATTTTTTCCAACCTCAGTGTTTAACCATGAGCTTCAAATAGAGTATAAAACTGACAAGCCTACCCGGTTACAAATATTTACTAGAGTTTTTTTCTTGATCTGTTTCAAGCACTTGTTATTCATTTTTAAATCATCTTGGTGCAATCTTAATATAATTCTTAGTTGAGGAAGAAGAAACCAAGGTATAGGTGAACTAAGGTCGAGATTGATTACTCTTTGCTCTGGTGATTTCATAATGCATTAATGTGCTAAAATCTAGAAGTACTTAAAACCTCATTAGAATTTAACATAGGATAGAATTTTGAATTATGCATTATTCTAAAGAAGAGATTTATTACAGACCTATACTTATAATGTAGATGGTGCATTTTGAGTAGACTAGGAATGTAGCCAAAGAAATTTAAAATAATAGCATATGAATATAAATGTGGAAAATTCTTAACGCACACTACTTTTTTTTTTTAAGAAATAGGGACTAATTTGAAACAATTGTTTTTCCATGATAAGCTCAAAATCAGTAGTTTTATTAGCATTTATATTTGAGTTACCAGGATCTCAATGTATAGTCTTTCTCTTACTGTATAATCTCTTTTATACAATATAGAACTTAATTCTTGAAATTAGAAACCTTTTCACATTAAATGTGGTCCTGTATTTAAATTAAGATGAGTACATGAATATTTTGTACTCAGTGGAAGATCCAGGCTTGTGTAAAATTACTCATACAAACACTTAGCTGGGGTTTTCTCATCAAGCAACTTGAAATGTAGTTAAATAAATAATCTTTCTAGCACTCTGATAATTACTAGCCTGGGAAAGATAAGAATTATAGTGAATGGTAGAATATATGATGCCTTTTTGGTATGCCCTTTAAAATGAAATATCTTAATATTCATATTTACATAGCTTACTTAAATCTCTTATGTTTAATATTTTATATTTGTTAGTCTTTGTAAGAAAGTAAAGCAAAAGTTCTGTACAGCTTTTAGCTCATTTAGGATCTATTTTCTTAACTCATTTACATAAATTAGTGAAAAAAATACAGAAAAGTGGGTTCTTGGTGTTTTGCCTGAATTCAGACACCAAGTGTTGATAAAATATTTAAGAAATTGTATAATTAAAGCCTAGGTGTCAAAATATTTTTTATAAATTATTATAAAATAATTTTTCTTATAAAAGGGGCTTTGTGGGTGCTCATCTCTATTGTAGTACAAAAGCAGCCACAGACAAATTGTAAATGAATGGTTGGCCGTGTTCCAATGGCATGTTTCAAAGACAAGAAGTAACGTTGATTTGTTCTGAGGGCCATAGTTTGCTGACCCACGTATAAGATCACAACTGACATGGAAGGAGGAAGGAGCAGGAAATAGAATGTTAATTGGACAATTAGGAAGGATCTACCCAAGGAAGGTTCTTAACCTCAGGTTCACTGACCAGTTTTAGGCATTAACATGCAGCATGCTGTGCACTGGTTTCTTTCTTTTTTTTTTAGTTTCAGATGAAGTGTTCAGTAATTAATCAGTTGCTTATAACACCCAGTGCTCATCACATCACATGCTCTCCTTAATGCCCATGACCCAGTTACCCCATCCCCCACCCACCTCCCCTCCAGCAACCTTCAGTTTGTTTCCCAGAATTAAGAGTCTCTCATGGATTGTCTCCCTCTCTGATGACTTCCCATTCAGTTTTGCCTCCCTTCCCCTATGATCCTCTACATGGCTTCTTATATTCCACTAGTTTCTTTTTCTTGTGAAATATGTCATGCCTATCTTCACTCATTGAGACATACACTGCCTGAGGGTTTGTGCCCCCCAAATGTTAAAAACCATTCTGTTTGTTAAAAATGGCAGAAGTTTATAAATAGATGTGTCCTGGATTATTGAAACAGATATATAGCAGTTGCTGAGAAATATTCAAACCTCATCAAAGTTTTCCATGAATTAGAAAGGCTGTTCCTACAAGAGTGAGATAAAAAGGATTATAAAAGGGCATAGTTTTGAAACTGTGCTCTAGAGAAAAATCTGACAGGTTGGTCAGGGGCTTCTGTGGATGGTGAGGGGGTCAGAAAAGGAAGTGTCACTGCTGCTCCTGATTCTTCAACTGAGGCAATTCAACTTTATAGTTTATTTCAAGCCTCTGCCTATTAATATATATGAATAAAAGAAATAATACTTCTTATAAACTTATATATATTATATAATATATATATTATATATATATTATAAAATAGTAAATTAATAATATAAATGCAGTACTTATATTTTCTTTTTTTTTTTTTGTCCTAGCCTGTAAAATATTTCTTTAGATATGCTTTATCATGGGCAATAATTCTGCTTGGCGTTTTTTAAGCAAGGTATTTAATAATGGCAAAGTAATATTAATCTTTAATTAGGTCTGTGGGAAATATGGCTGACCAGACTATGAGTCTGTTAACCATGGCACCTCTTTGTATTTTGCTGCAGGTTTTCTGTTCTGGAAAAACAATGCAGCTATTTGATGGTTAGTCTTGGAATTACAATGTAGAAAGTTCTGCCAAGTATCTAAGTTGGGATTCTTTAAGTAATATTATTAACTGTTAAGCCATATAGCAGATTTCAGTCTGGGTAGCACAAGAGATGTATTTTACATTCCTTCTTTCCTTTATTGATCAATTTTTCTTAAGTGCCTACTATATGCCAAACACCAGGGGTCTGAAGGCTAGTATAGTTTCATTGCAAGAGAAAGAAAAAAGCATTTGATTGCTATATCACATTTCTATTTTGAATTATTTTAGTATTAATACTGTTCACTTGGAAAAAAACTTATAGAGTAATTTATCAGCGTTAACTTCTTAAAATGTTGCATTTGATCAGGACTATTTTGGATCTCCTGTTTTTAAAACTTAAATCTGGTGTGCATAGGGTAGGTTCAGAGGTGGACATGTCAGGTTTTGTTGTCACTATTTTGCAGATGACAAAGAAAATGAGAGTAGAGAACCTTAATGAGATACCCAAGGGCACACTGTTCTTACATCAAAGATCTACTAGACTGTGTATTTCCTCCTCCTATTCTTTTTTTTTTAAAGATTTTATTTATTTATTTGAGACAGAGAGAATGAGAGAGACAGAGAGCACATGAGAGGGGGAAGGGTCAGAGGGAGAAGCACGCTCCCTGCCGAGCAGGGAGCCCAATGCGGGACTCGATCCCGGGACTCCAGGATCATGACCTGAGCCGAAGGCAGTCGCTTAACCAACTGAGCCACCCAGGCACCCCTCCTCCTTCTATTCTTAACTACACTCCACTCTTCCTCTTCCTCAATTCCGAGCCTTGTGTTTTTCTCATATAAAGTGAGCTACACATAAAGAGAGTGAATAGGTCCTTTAAAGTGTTCAGTAAATATTTTAACTAATGATTCTTACTCTTCTACCATTCATCAAAGCATGACATAATTTTAAAGAATATGTCTTTTTAAATGTTTTCATAAGATGTAGACAATTTTATGTAACTAGAAAGTATATTAGGCTCATCAAGTTCCTTTTTTCCTTGTGTTTATGTTTTGATACTCCTGTAGGATTGCACTTATAATCTCACACACCTCGTTGATGTAAGATAAAATGTGAAACACGGGTTAATACAGGTAAATGCAGATTTATGGCATAATTTGAATACCCTGTGATGATCTCTTAAAAGCTCTTGAAAGATTCTAAAACGTATTTGGTTAATAGTTTTTGCACGTACTTCAAATGTATTTTTTTCTGTTTCTCAGGCTCTATAGTTTCATGTTCTCCCCCTCACCCTGAGATAGAGCACCTTTGCCAATCCTACCCTTACATAGCCAAATCCTTTTCTTGAGAAATTGTAAAGTTAAGCTGTAAATAATTTTTCTATCTGAAAGATTATTGTAGGTGGTAAGTAGACAGCAGACATTCTCTAGAAATGATGATCTTGTTTTCACATAAATATGTTCAGTAAGAGAAATATGCTAGAGATATATGAAGAGTTGATATAGTTTATGTTCTATTAACCTTGCTTATTTTTACAGCATGTTGGTTTTATTAATATTTACGTTATCTATTTTTGGTCACTTCAAAAATGAATAAAGCTTATGCTGTAAAATACTTTCCCTAAATGGTATTTTCCTGAAGTTTTAATAAAGCATTACTAGTTTAATCATCACTGAGTGCTCATATTTTGTGCAAAATTATAATTGCAAGCATGCACTATACGATTCATCATGGGTTGTTTGTATACTGCAAACAGTATGGTAGTGAAAAAGCAAAAGTCATAGCTATCTCTAAATCTGGCTCAGAATTATTCATTAAGTTAATTCTCATTATTTTTGTGTACAAAATGCTTATAAAAAAATAGAACCATCAAAGCAGTGGATATTCCAATGAAAAATTGAAGTATAGTGTCAATGGAAGTTGAAGGGAAAATTCAACTTCTCTTTGGAATGTAATAATTGAAAATTAAATTTAAATAATATAGTGTTTGGTTTTTTACCCCCACATCAGATGGGTAATATGCCAAGGTCATAACAAGGTTTGAGGGAGACACGTATCACACAATGGTGTGACCACCCAATCATCACGCTTATGAACTACAAAAGGATCTAGTGTTCTTAATCATATGCTAATAAAGGGAGATTTTGTGTAGATGTCTCTAAACTTCAGTCCTCCTTTGGGAATTTCAGTATTGTTATTAAAAAAATATAAAGTTAACACATGAACCCATACATTTCATAAAACAATTTTTATAATACAGAAGTATAATAAAGAGCAAAAGTCCCTTTTCATCTACCTATTTCCCTCTCTTTCCATGCTTAATCACATCAAAAAGATTAAAGTATAGATCACTAGAGTTGAATGTCTAAGTTCTCCTTTCTGAAGTAGTATCTTAATGTTTTCTGTAATATAATGCTTCTGTAATCTTGTTTTCTGTAACACAGTGCTTCAAGAAATTATCTTACAGATTTCACATGACACAAATGATAGATCTCAGAGCTCTCAGATATAGGGAATACTTTTAAAGATCTTAATCTAGACACAAATCTTAAAATAAGATGTATGCATACATATATGAAGATATAGGTAATGTGTAGATATATCATATATGATATATACGTGTGTGTATATATATATGTGTGTGTAGCAAATATGTGGAAAATCACAGATATTTCATGGAAGAAAGTAGGTATCCATTGTTTATTGGGCTGTAATGAGAGGAGGGTAGTGGAAAGATAAATCTGATATGTCAGAGATACACGTGTGTGTGTGTGTATGTATATGTGTGTATATATGTATGTAGAATATAAACTATAATACTATATGTTTTGGCTCTTTATATTATATGCAATGTTAATAAAATGTTATTTATAATATGTTAAATATATATGTTATTTATAATATGTATGTTATTTATAATATATAAATATATATGTTACTATATATATAAAATCTTCCCATTACCTTCCTCTCATTCTACTCCAATAAACAATGGATACCTAATTTGTTCCATGAAATCTTCTCCTTGTAATGCTGATGTTTCATGCATTTGATGCAATGGAGACACCATGGGGAAAAAAAAAAATATTTGTCTCCAACACTATGAGTTCCTTAAGAATAAAGACCATTTGTTGCTTATCAATTGTTAGCATTAACTTGTAACTGTTTCAAGTTCCACATATTTGAAGTCAGTCTAATTGGTAATTGGGTACTTCTTGAATTTCAAAAAGGGTAGAGCTTAGAATCAGAGAAAAAAAATTATTTTTGAGATTCAGATGGACCTGGGTTTAATACACAGGACACTCTTGTTATTTGCTTTGTAAACTTGGATGAGATAGTTAATTTTTTTAAGTTTATTTTCCTCATCTGTAGAGATAAAAGAAAATTCATATCATATGGCTATTAAGTGTATTAAATGAGTTAATTTAAAACACTTGGTAAAAGGCGTGTAAGAAACCTTAGTTCAGATCTATATTTAAATATCTTGATATGATTCCTGTGCTTTAATATCAATTACCAATTTATAGTAAAATATTTAATACTTAAATTTTATACATATGTGGTCAAGGTGAACTAAGAATTTCATTTGCCATTTAATCTACGCTTCCAGTAATTGACCTCAAGTATCACACACTTTTTATGTAAGAAGGTAAAATTGAAAAGCCATTGAGAAGTAGGCTCAAAAGTGTGAGAATTTGGGACACAAAAAGGAGCCAACTGAAAGAAAGAAAGAAAGAAATGTGCTTCTCAACTTTTGTTTCTGGAAGGAAGATAGGAATACTTGCATCTGCCAAGGACATGGAAGGGAAAACGGTACATAAATACATTATAAAGGGCACTGTAAGAGTTTTCATGCTTCAGAGATAAACAGATAATCATTACCATATACAAGTTAAAAATAGTATGGAAATAGTTTTTCATGGAAGATTAACAAGTGAAGCCAGAAATGTTTGTGGTTGCTCATATGGAAATTGCTTTGTTAGATGAATGTACTGACTGGGCAAGAAGTAGTCAGTAATTTGTGTGAGCTGTTACCCTCAGAGTTCAAAATCCTGTACAGAGTGGCCTTGATTTCAGATGAAGTTCATATATTGGTAGAATTATTTCTCTTTTGGCTTTTGAATCATTTATGAACAGGATTTTTTTTTTAGTAGAAAAAATAACCTTCCCTCTAGCCTTGTTTATTATCAGAGTGTAATGTTCCTATGCGCTTGCTTAAGTGTTCATAACAAGCTTGTAGATCCCAAAAGGAGCTGAAGAATTATTTCTGGTGGTCTTTGAATGTGTAATTGCTGCCAGGTGAGGAAGCAAAATTCCAAATCAGTTTAAGGAACTTTCACAAATAACACTTAACAGAGTTATAAGGCATAAAGCTCAATATATAGTTTGCATAATAGAGTCTTACCTAACCACAGCAGAGTCAAAGAACAGTCAAAGAGAGGTCTTCACAGAGGTATATATTAACCTTTTGCTTGACACTGCACTTCTTTAGATTTATTAAAACCTTCTGGCTGTGCATTTGAAATCATGCCTGTTTAAAACATCCTTGTATGAATTTTCTATTTTGCTGTAAGCATTTCCAGGAGCATCTAACAATAATGATAAAAAAGGTGATCATCAAAAGGCAGAAAATCCTCCACCTTTGCTTAAGTACATTGGAATAAAGTGGTTTTGCGATCTTGGCCAGGGACACTTAGTGTTATTTCTTTACTTTTCAAATAGTGTGTTCAGCTTTTAGGGAAATAAAATTTTAAAAAATTCAGACTCCAAGATGGGTATATTAGTAAGTTATCATACTACAAAATTGTTGTTACTTTTCAGAAAAGTTGAATATAGTATTCATTTAAATATGGACCTTCTCATGATACCTTTGCTTTGTGGTTAGATTTAATTTTGTGCAACTTTTAAGGATCACTTCTAATATTTTGACAAAGGGTAAATTTGTATGTGTTGTGGCTAAAATTCAATCATAACTTACAAAAGCAGGTTGAGAAATGTCAGGATTGCCCATATTCTTCCCATATACATTTCTGTATCATTTACTCCTATGTTCATTTTTACATATCTGTTAAAACTTTAGAAAGTGTTCTGGAAGATATTATTATGTACAGACAGGTTTCATATGAAGAAATCATCCACTCATTGTCTCTTTGTCCACACCTCCCTCACCTCATTAAAACATGTGCTTTCTTGTCTACTTTGCCTTTTTTGAGTAGTATTTTCCCATTATATAGAGTAGAAACTGAAATCATTGAGGGAATTCTGAATGTGCTTTCTTTGCCATGTATGGAAGACGTGTACAGATCGTGTGCTCATCATTTTAGTAAAGGTCTCCCTTTATATCTTTATATCTACAGATACTTTATATCTATGAATAATTACTCTCCCCACCTTTATTTTTTTTTAAAGATTTTTATTTATTTGACAGAGAGAGAGACACAGCAAGAGAGGGAACACAAGCAGGGGGAGTAGGAGAGGGAGAAGCAGGCTTCCCGCTGAGCAGGGAGCCTGATGCGGGGCTCGATCCCAGGACCCTGGGATCATGACCTGAGCCGAAGGCAGACGCTCAATGACTGAGCCACCCAGGCGCCCCTCTCCCCACCTTTAGTATAGTGGTTCTCAACTAGAGGCAAATTTGCCCCCAGGAGACATGTAGCAGTAATATCTGGAGACATTTTCAGTTGCCATGACTGTGAGGGTGTGGTACTATGGACATGTAGTGAGTAGAGGCTATGGATGAGGGTAAAGGTGCAGGAAGTGCAGGACAGCCTCCAGTGAGCCTTACTCAGCCCAGAGGGACAACCATGCTAAGGTTGAAAACTCCTGCTCTCACTTCTCTTTGATCATTTCTCCTCTGAATGATTCTTTTTAAAGTACTACTTTTCTGCATACTTTGCTGCCTAAATCACCTGATGAGGCATCTTGAAGGGGTATGATCTTGAGTATATGTCTAAATTCTGTACCCTGGTTTCAAACTTGGTCAAGTCATACATTCCAACCCTGCTGCCTTGGGGTCTTCTGTGGCCTTTGTAAGTCAGGGTGTCATCTTCACAGTCGTCATACTCTGGCATGTATTTTGGGCCTCCATATCTTCACAGCATCTCCCCCACCCCACTCCTATTCAGTGGTGCCAGAGAATTCTATTCCATGTATCTGAACTTCCAGCTCAGTCCTGGAAGGTATAGTTGACCATTGTAAGAAATCATTCCAATGAGTTTATGCCATTATCTGTATACTACTGATTAACCATTTATTTTCTCCTTTCTGTGATTATATTTGTTTTAAAAAAATCCTTTCTATCAATGAAACCCATTTTGCAATAATAATATGAAGTGGATTCCCTTTTGAAATCAGAAGTCTTACATACTCGAGGAGCGGAATGAAAAGCTTCAGCCTCCTTGACTTCCTGCTAGATTCCTGAGCAGCCTTTGAGGCATTATCAGAGAATATTAAGATGTTAGCCCTTGTATTATTCTTTAACTTTTTGGTATATATTTCACCATAAAAATCTTTAGAGATTATAAATTTTTTTTATGGCAGGACCTACTTGTTAACACATTGCTATGTATCTCATGCTTCCCTATATAGCACTATGTATTTGTGAACAGAGTAATGTGGCCAAGTCATCAAAAGTAGTACCAGAAACAAAGTAAACAGAAGGCAGAATCTTATCCAGGGAAGATTTGTTGATTATAAGGGCTGAATAGATAAATATAGTCATCTTTTTTGCTGAAAATTTACTAAAAATAAACTAAAAAAAAAAAAAAAACTAAGAACAGGATATATATTCCATTCTGAAAATAGGGAACCTACTCATCCTTGAATCCCAAACTTCTAGGAATATCTTCCAGATGTTATTCAGTTTGGACCTAATTTTTAAAAAAGTTACAGAGATTCATTACTTATGTCTCATAAATAGAAGAGTTCCTTGGCAGTATACAAAGGAAGAAAGTTTGTTCAAGGGAGTTTCCCAAATTATTGCACTTTGGCAAAATGAGGCTGGGTCAGTGTTAGGAAGTTCATGCTTGCCCTTTGGAAATCCATTCTCCAATTTAGGAATGGGCAATGTAAGACAGAAGGATGGATTTGTGGTCATGGAGTTTTTTAGTTTTTTGGTGTTTTTTATTATTGGTTTGTTTAATTCTGTTATAAGGATTAAATAAAACAGGCAAGACAGATTCTGCTAGGTGCCCATCTCCTCATTTCAGAAACCCAATTTTATTTGACACAGCAGCAGCATTTCTTAGCCATGCAGCTTGGGATGGTCTCTGTGATGTAACTGGAAGCTTTTCTAGAGTCTTTATTTAATGTGACCCCTTTCTCTCTTGCTTCCTCCTATCTGGAAATACCCAGTATGCACCATTAAAGGAACATAAGTAACACTGATTCCAAAAAAGAATATCATCTCTTTCCAGTAACCAAGATATCATAGCATATCTATTAGTTTTAACATCATAGTGACCTCACTATTATAAGTTTTGCTTGCACACAACTCCTATCAGGAGTTTGATCAGGACAACTGATTTTCTGGAGGATACGATAGGCATGCAATAGGTACAGTCTGAGATGACCTTAGGAGAATGTGGAAAAAAAATTTTAAGTTCAGTAGTTATTAATCTGACTGTGTGCATTCCCATTCTTGTCTCAGGTCCTATGTGAAGTTAGGTCATTACTCTGGAAAGAATGGGTCCTGTGACTTAGAATGGCAATCTGTCAGAAATGGTGGAATGCTGAAAGAGAAATGTCCTTTCTGGTGAGGAGGAATGGGAGAGAAGGGGAGGGAGATGAAATGTAAATGTAGAATAGGAAAAGAGACAAAGCTACATCCTGAAAGAGCTACAGAAATTTATCAACAAACAGTGCCAGAAACCAAAATTACATTCCTTACACATTTTCTTTTCATTCAAAATATGTGCTTCCCTGCACAAATATGTACTGGAACCTACTCTGGTATCCGCATCGTGAGAGAAACTTGGGATGCAATGCTGAGCCTGGGCAGACAAGATAACCTGGTATCTGGTATCAGCCTAGAGCTTCAGGCCAGGAGAGAATCGCATTAACAAATATAAAACTGGAACAGAGACAAGAGCTAAAAAGAAGAGATACCATAAGAGCTATGATGGATGGATTTGACCTAAGCATGCATGTCAAGAAAGACTTTTTTGAGCAAGAGGAAAGAAAATAAGCAACTTTGTCACCCAAGCTGAGATCTGGGTGAATGGAAGAGAGCATTCTAGAGAAAGGATAAGAATACCTATGACTGAAGAGAACTTAAATTCAAAAGGCTTAAAAATAGGTTAATGAGATTAGAGTGTAGAGATAAAGGAGGAACATAATTATAGAGAAGTACAATGTGTGATTGGCAAGATGGATCGAGTCATTTTTTTCCTAAAAAATAATGGATTTGGCAGTACTGATTAAAATTAGATGGATTGCTAAAACTTGGAATCTTTTTGTTTTATGCTTTTGCTCTCATGGCTTAGCTACAATAATTAAAGCAATATATACCAGTGTTTCTTATTTAAAACTGTAAGACTGAAAATAATTTATATATTATACATTTAGTCATGAAGTAAAACTAATTATTTTCTGATGTCTGTGGGTTGCTCATTACTCTTCTCCTTTCTTCTCTTCTATTCATCTTATCCCTAATCATAATAACTTTATTTGTATGACTATCATAGTGTTTTATAAATGCAACATATTTGACATGTTCTTAATTCTATCCATTAGAGAATCCAACTAAGGTGGATGTTATATGGGTCTAATTTGTCCTACCTTATGACTTGTAAATGGTGAAGATTCTTCTTTTTCTTCACTGCCATGTCTTATGTCCTAGCCAGAATCTAGCTTTCTTGCCAACTTATTCCTTCGATTTTGTTATTTGTCATCTGGTTTCTCTTCTGTATATTAGAAGCCCCTTTTCCCTGATTTACCACTTATCTGAAAGTCACAGATTAGCTCTAACCCAGATTAGCAAACTTCTCATTTAAACACAATTTTCATTCCCCTATCCATAGGTTTGATTACTTAAAATTCTCTCTATCACTTTGGGAAAAGAAGAGAATATGGCTTTCTTGGTCACTGGTATTGTTTGGGGGAGGTTGAGATGAATTTTAGCAAACTTGTAAGAATATGTCTCTGTTCTTTTTCCACATAACACCTGAGAGCAGAAAAAATGATTTCCTTTGTAGCTGTCATCACAGGGTTATGGCAACATCAAAAATTGCATATTTATTATTCCTTTAACTGAAATCTTGACCAAAATTAATATGTTTTTTTTCAGTCTAAAAAATGAATCTGTTAACTATAAAACTGCATGAGTCAAATTTAACATTAGTTTTGTGTGTGTGTGTGTGTGTGAGAGAGAGAGAGAGAGAGAGAGACATTCACTCTTTTGGAACATCTACAAATGTAGAGTCAAATTACTTGTTCTGAGTTGGAATTATCAGTATTTATTGTTGAAAATTCTATTTTAATTTGGAAAAGTCAGTACTTTACCTGACATTTTTCAAGACTTAATTATGACCATTTTATGGGGTTTTATTTGTTTTGCTTTGTTTTTGCTAATGTGATAATTATCTTTTTTATTATATTTCATCATTGGTTATTGCCACTGTTTTGAGATCTACCAAGTTTTGTGAATGGGGTCTTTGAAAATATTAAATTTTATAATTGGTTATTGCTATTATATAGAAAAGTGCACATTATTGTGTGTATTGATTTTATACCTAAGCACTTACTGAACTCTGTTCACAGTTCACAGTTCTTTTATATTTTCAAATGATTACTTTTTATGTTTAAAAAGGAGGATACATTGTATCTTATTTTCTGATATTTAACCCTTATATTTATTGTTCTTGTTACATTAGCTAAGAAATCTAGTACACTGAGACATGTTAGGAGTGATATCAGTTATCCTTGTGCTTTATTTAAGGTAATTCTTAAAATAATGAAAGAGATTCCTCCCCACTTTTTCTTTACTTCTTTTAGATGTTGAATAGTACAAATAATGTAATTAAAAGTTCACATTGTAGGGGCACCTGGGTGGCTCAGTCAGTTGAGTGTCCAACTCTTGATTTCGGCTCAGGTCATGATTCAGGGTCATGGGATCGAGCCCCGGATAGGGCTCCAAGCTCGATGGGAATCTTCTTGAGATTCTCTCCCTTTCCCTCTTCTCTCTGCCCCTCCTCCTGCTTGTTCACACACAAGCACACACTCTCTCTAAAATAAATAAATCTTAAAAAAAGTTCCTATTGTGTTTTTTCCTTAATTTCATAATGTGTTAAATTACAGCTTTTTGTATGTTGAAACTAAACTAGAAATCTTAGTATAAACTTTTCTTTTTCATAATGTATTGTGGTGAGAGAATTGTATGCATATTATCACAACTTTGGGTTAACACAATGTGTTCACATTGTTATTACTATATAAATGTCACTTATTTCTAATAGCTTGTTTCCTTTATAGAGGATCCTTTTTCCTTCTGACGTTTCCTGGCAACTTAAGACATTGTCATTTCACTAGATTAAGTGCTCACATGATCTCCTGTAGGCTGTGGGTAAACATCTTTATTGCCAGTTCTTTAATGTAGGTGGGGAGTGAAGGATCTGCCACCCTGTTGACTCCTTAGAATATGGTGCAAGAATACTTACCTTTAACACTGGGCCAGGATCTTTTTCTCCTCCTTGAATTTGTTCACTCTCAGCTGGAATCAACCCAGAATTGTCTTCTGCAGAGGCCTACCTTGTACATGTTTTGGTCTGTGGTTTTTGTTTCCAGTCTAATCCCATCTCTTTCTCTTTCTCAGAAATTCTCCCAAATTTCTAGTCAGATCATAGCATTACCCATTATTTCCCAGTATTTCATGTGTATATTTGTGTGTGCATATGTGAGCTTCCAAGTGCATTTAATACCACCATCACCACCAGAACACATTTCTTAGGGATTTAAAACGAGGAAGACGTGTCCTCAGGCTACCACCTTGATCAAGCTTCTCAATGATTTATTATAAGAAACCTTCACAAAAATAGTTTTGTTCTTCTGATATATTCTTAAATTGTAATCCATTAGATAGTCTACTTCATAAAATTAAAAAGTAATTGATTTCTTCCTAAAGAAGAAGAAGTGTTAGAATTTATAACACTTTCTTTGAGGGGGGGTCCCCAAAGAGTCCACCATTATAATTCTTATTAGTTATAATAAGTAAGTGTAATTATAAGTAATTACTTGCAATGAATAATAAATGACTCTCATTACTTATAATCCCATCATTGAAAGGTCATCCTGTCTTGGCTGTTATCTTTCTTATATTATCTTCAAATTTGTGGTGATTACTCTCTAGTTGATTCATTTAGTTTATTCTTAATAAACTTAGAAATGATTCTATTGGGTTGCGTGAAAGAAATGAGCTATTTTTAGATGTAGATGGCTCCAGAGTAATAGAGGAAGATATGCTTGTCTGTTTTACAACTGGAAGCAAGAAATGGAATAGTTACTATATGTAATGTAACAAAAACAGTTTTATGTTTATTCAGAGTTCTAAAAGATCAAATTTTAGTTATGGTTTCAAAAAAAGGAATAACTTTTTTGTTACTTTCTCTATCTACCCCTCAGTGAAGTAAGAGATTATATTTTACATGCCATGTGATGTATTCAGTTTTTGAGTGACACTTGAGGAGATGAACAGTTTAATATCAAGATGAGTGTTAAGTCAAATTCAGTTTAAATTTTTTATTTTGCTTATATTAATATATTTTGTCAATTTTTGGGTACTGGAGAAAACCTTTATGTATTTGTCCCTCATTGTCAAGCTATTTTATAAAATGATGAGAATTATATGTAAAGCAGTTAAAACCCCACAAATTCAGTATCCCTTTTAAATCCCGAATCCATGGATTTCTGTATAGTTTAATATGGCACAGTGACTTCTTCCCCTACCTCTCAAGTACCATACATCTTGGTATACAGTGCATATTTTAGAGTTCATTATCACCATTACATGATATTTACTGGGTGGCCTAGTGAGCTGGGTGAGCTTCTGCTATGAGCTATAAAAATATTATTTTTGAAAAATATCTTTGGCTTCTTGTGATTGTTAGGCAAGTGGATATTGCTGGACAGAGCTCTGAGTTACTGGGGCTTTTGAATTGTGTTTTTTGACAAACAAGATACGTCTTCACGAATTTAACATAGTTTGCCTTTGGACTTACCTAAAATTTGAGTCCCTTGTGGCTTATCTATATTCACTGTCCCTTTTCTATAACTTAATTTGATCTTTTGCTGTTTTATACTCTCTGGGAATTAGCAATGTATCAGACTGCAGACATGACAACTATTTCTTTTGTCTTGAAGGGGAGAAGAATAAGGATCAAGAATCCTACTGTCATTTCTTAAGGTGTTTAAATGTCAAGCATATTAAAATATAGCGTGTATCAATTATATTTACATTCTTCTTATAACTTCTTTTTTTTTTTTGGATTCATAAGCCTGTTGTAAGTAAACTAATGTTATGAGATATGGCACTCTGTTGTAGTCTCTTAAAATCTTATGGCTAAAATGCTCCTGGTTGAAAACAAGGAATGTTTTAGTGTTCAGTTAAATCTATTTTGTTTCCCTCTTAAAACATTCACTTTTTTCCTTCAATTCACCACATAATTAGTTGAAGGCAGAAAGTTAACATGCATAGAGAGATGTACAAGAAATGGTTGCCTCAGAATGAAAATGATATTATAAATTAGGCTGTTACTATAGTATTTATTATCAAGAATATGAAAAACAAGCCCAAAGGCTTCTTCCATAATAATTAGACAAAATTCCCCTACCCTTTTTTCCCTAAACTTCACAAGACTTATTTTAAAAAATGAGTGATGTGTAGAAGAATGTCATTGTAAGCTACAATTTTCATAGAGAAGCTGTGTGAGTGTATGTTTTTGTTTTTGTTCTGCAATGCTGAGAGCTTACTTCCAAGTAAAGTGCTCAAATCTAAAACAAAACAAATCTGAACAGGCTAGATTTCCTCATGAGAGCTTTTCTTTCATTTTTTAAGTCAGGAAATATTTCAGCCTATGAGAAGACTGTATTTTTATAGGAATATGTATATAATTAGAACTTTCTATCATTGAATTTGACATTTACTTTTAAATGCCTTTTAATATATTCCTATAAAGATTATCAATCATTTTTGCTTTCATGATTTAGTGCTCACTATTCAGTAGTGTCTCTCACCCCTTTCGTTGGACATGTGTATAATCCAGACAGACATTTTCTTTCTTGTAATTATTATTCCTCTTTGCCAGTATTTTAATTATTTATAGCCGCAAGCATTTATTTGTCTTTTTAAAGCCTTCCAATCCCAATCAGAATGAATAAACAATTAAAAGGAAGAAAGGTTTTGTAGCTCTTCTTTTCCTTTTGATTGTGTGTGTTCTATATAACACTTAAATTATTCTTTATGAAATTAGTATATCCAGGAAACTGGAGAATTATGCTTTAGGCTGAGTGAATGGAAAACATGTTAGTGTTTCCTTTGTAAGGTTTCCAGAGTGTCACAGGAGATTTCTCATGTGCTGCTTATTTGTTCTTCACGCTGGAACAATAATTAAAATGTTGTTTAGCCTTCCCTATGTCCTACACCTCACTGAAAACATGTCGGCAGAGAAAGCAAATATTCATCATGGCTCAATATAAAACAGATCCCGCCAGGGATCATGCCAAACCCAACCAACCATGACAGTCAGATCAATGTATGTTTTGTTTTAATTTTTTATTTTTGCCTTTGCTTTAGCAACATGACTCTGGTATTTGCTGTTCCCTATGCCTTACCACTTTATGGCATGAGAATTCCTGAAATTGACAAGGCTTCCTGCCTATCTTTGCAGTGTATATGTGTGATACTATAAACTATAAGAGAAAATGACATTTTGACTCCGTAAATATTTGCTTTATGTCCCCTACATCTGTTTTACAGAACTCCTTTTTTTATTCCTCCATCAATACTCACTGAAAAGTGCTTGCTTCTACCTTTTGTATGGGTGTTACAAATTCCAGAGTCAGAGTCCCAATTTGCAAGTTAGGGTTTTTATTATTATTAAGCAAAGAGATGTGATTCTCTCATCAGTTTGTAGTCACATCATAAAACATGAATTTCCCTAGTGATTTTATTTTCTTTTTTGCAGTTGTGGAAGCAGGATATGCATACCATGGAGGTGTGAATGTGTGTGAGACCACACACCCAACTTATTGCTGTTGAGTCATTTAAAAATCTCAAGAGGGATTATATTTTTAAATTTGGTATTAAATTAGGCCCTCCAAAAATAATGGATCTAAACTTGAAATAGTCATTTAGGAGCAAGCTTTCTTGGATAATAATGTCCCTAATGTTAAATGCTTAGACTCTATAGATTCTGATTCTGGTTTCAAATCAGGGTTTCTCAGTTATTATCTGTGTGATGGTAGACATGTTATTCAACCTTTGTTGGTGTAAGTTTTCTAAATAAGTTTGTTCAATACGTCTTTGTTCATCCCTGGAATATACACAAGTGTAACTTCAGAAATGCCAACCCATACCTCTGGGAATACAAATTTACTAATTAGAGTGCAATAATCATATACAGTTCTTTGTCTTAATGTATAGAACGAAATACTATTTTCCAAAATTACTTAGGTTAATTATTTTCTTTGCCATCCTCTTCAGGTTGGTTATCTTGTTAATAATCCACTTTGGATGTCTCCCCTCTGACTTGGTTGATTCTAATTGCTTTTTTTTTTTTTTCTTTTTTGAGTATATGAAACATTAGTATGGTTCTGAATGTCAAAACTGTGCAAAAATTCTATTCAATTTGGAGTGTTATCTTACAGTCTTCTGCTTAACATTTCTTGGATGGAAGGTGGTTCATTAATTGAGGTGGTTAAATCCTTATTGTGGGTAATAACTCTGGATGCAGTAAATTCTCTCCGGTTTGTCTGTTGTGGATTTGGCTAGTTTATAGGGGACCTAATTCAGTGCCACCCTCGCCTGTCAATATAGCAAAATCCACTTTCTTTTAGTTAATTTCTTTTATTTAATGGTGGAAGGAGGAATTTTGTGTCCTTTAACTTTTTCATTCTCTTTGGTATTTCAGGAACCTGTGTTTTTCCCTTTTGCTTCTTTCCCCTTCAACACTCAGTTGACAGAGATGTGTTTATGTGTTTTTCACCACCAGGAGAAGGCTGCCACTTGAAATCAAGCATAATTTTAAGTCCCTTAAAATTGGTCATGCTGGTCAGATGTGCGCTCTTTCTAGCTATTTTCACACTTAAGGCAGGCTTACTCTTTTTGGTAATAGTTTTAGGTCAGCTTTACACTCATCAGTACCTCCACTCTTCCTTCTTTCTAAGTTTTTCCAGACTGCCTTTCGTCACAAGGCTAATGACAAGGCACAGAAGTATGAGAAATTGCTCATTTAAATTTGGTGATTTTCTCTTTTTCTCTTTTAACTTAAAATTATTTTGAAATTCAGAAGTTCTGTCTTCAAATTACACTGAGATTGTTGTGATTGTGTGTGTGTGTTTCTGTATATGTGTAGCTTTATTTGATGTTCTCATTTTTCAGTTTTGTTTTTCTTATCAGTGTCTCTCTCTCTCTCTCTCTCTTTTTTTTTTTTTAAATATTGTGAGAGCTGCCTTTGGTTTTAGTTGCCTGGAAGCCCTAACTGTTTCTTACTCTATTTTCTCTCAACTGACAAATAAGTTTCACATCCTATTGTTAGACATTTGTAGGCCTTCTGAAATTTACTTTGTATATGTAAGTGAAAATCTAAACTTAGTATTTTAATTGCTCCCCAACAATTTCATTGATCTTAGAACATTTTGATAACTCACCTTCCAGTTTTTATGCTACTGTTCTTAACCAGTATTTTTATTTATACTGTCTATTTAAATGTTATTGATTTTCTGGAGACACTGCTTTCAGATTTATTTACTTATTTTGAAGCTCTTTCATTTTCCAAAGCTATCTGCCCTATGAAACCTTCCTTTTGAAATTACTTTTCTTCCACTTGAGATACATCCTTTACTGTCTGAGTATTTTTAGGAATAAGCTTATGTTTTGTTTAACTGAGGGAGTTCATATTTTATCTTCATTCTTGATACATAGTGTTTTGTGGTGGGAAGTAAAATGTATTCTAGGTGAACAGTGTTTGTTTGTTTGTTGGAGGGAGTCAATGTTTGCTTTTTGTCTTTAGCACTTTGCAAATACTTCATTGTGTTCTTACTTCCACTGTTACTGTGGCAAGTCTAATTGTTAGTCCTCTATTGGTCTGTTCTGTCTAGCTGCTTTAAGAGGGTCTTTTTATATTTAGGTTTCACACTTCACTTGTCTACTTGTTGAATTTCCTTTTCATCAACCTTGGAATTTACTGGGTTTCCTTTATGAATGAGTTCGTGTATTCCATAACTTCTGGTAATTTTTTAGCAATAATTCTTATTTTTATTTTTCCCCATTGTCTCTATTCTCCCTTTCTGGAGTTCTGATTAAATATATATTGGACATTCTTTTTTTTTTTTTTTTAAAGATTTTATTTATTTGACAGAGAGAGACACAGCGAGAGAGGGAACACAAGCAGGGGGAGTGGAAGAGGGAGAAGCAGGCTGCCCGCTGAGCAGGGAGCCCGATGCGGGGCTCGATCCCCGGACCCCGGGATCATGACCCGAGCCGAAGGCAGACACTCAACGACTGAGCCACCCAGGTGCCCCTATATTGGACATTCTTAACATATCTGCCAAATTCCATAACCTCCTTTTACATTTCCTATTTTTTGTCATCTCTGATATGAATTCAGAGTCATTTCTTCAACTCTGCCTTCAGTTTCAATAATAGTCTTTTCAGTTACGTCTCATCTGTTTTCTAACCCATGCTTTGAGATTTTTTGTTTGTTTAAATTCAGTAATATTTTTCACTTTTAAAAGTTCTATTTCTTATATTTCAAGTCTACATATTTGAGAATGAAGTTTTGCTTCTTCATTTTTGTGTTTCCATCTTTATTTATTTGGATTTTTTTACATAGTTTTAAAAATATTTTGTGCTTGAAAATTTTAATGCTGGTTTTATTTTCATAAGTTGGTCTTTTGTTTCCTTCATAACTTGTTATTATGAATATGTTTTTGTGTTTGTCTGACTTAACTGACTACATATTCCATAAAGATTGAGAAATAGGTGTCTGTTCGGGCGCCTGGGTGGCTCAGTTGGTTAAGCAACTGCCTTCGGCTCAGGTCATGATTCTGGAGTCCCGGGATCGAGTCCCACATCGGGCTCCCTGCTCAGCGGGGGGTCTGCTTCTCCCTCTGACCTTCCCCTCTCATGCTCTCTGTCTCCCATTCTCTCAGATAAATAAATAAAATCTTAAAGAAAAAAATAGGTGTCCACATCTTAATATATAGCTTACTGTCTGGTATCGGATAAATTCCTTAAATAGTTGTTGAAAGGAGTCCCTATTCTCGTTTCATCATTGGAGAAGTTAAGTTTTGTTTTTTTTTTTTTTTTAAAGATTTTATTTATTTGACAGAGAAAGACACACAGAGAGAGGGAACACAAGCAGGGGGAATGGGAGAGGTAGAAGCAGGCTTCCCGCGGAGCAGGGAGCCTGATGTGGGGCTCTATCCCAGGACCCTGGGATCATGACCTGAGCCGAAGGCAGCCGCTTAAAGACTGAGCCACCCAGGCGCCCCAGAAGTTAAGTTTTTTAAATACACTTTTTTTTTTTTTGGAGAAAGTCTCCACTGATTGGTGGTTTTTAGAGCTCTTGCATATCACAAATGTCTTTTTTATTTATTATTATTCTAACAGTCAGAATTCTAAGGTAACAATCTTTTCCTTAAATGCCATTTTCTTGTGGTACTTAGCATTTCACAAAAGGCCTTTCTTGCCTTTTGAAAATAATCTGTATTGTCTGCTGAAGGCTATTGAATTTTTATATTTAAATTTTAAGGTAACATGTGACTATGGCTTCTTTGAGGATTGTCACTAATTTTGCCAGGCACTAAATGATACCTCTGTCTGCAATTTCTGACATTAAATTCAATTAAGGGAATTTTCTTTTCTGTATCATTATGACTTCTGCAATATCTATTGTGTTTTCTCCCCAGATTTCCTTTATATAATTAAATTTTTAAATTAATTCCTTGACTTTTCATGACCTATTTTCAGTCCTTTATTCTTCTGAGTTATGAACATTTTCAAGTTTGACTTCCACTAATTGAATTCAGCTTTATATAGAAAAAGTAGGTTGTCTACCACCTCCAATGAGATTTCTAATACAAAAATACATTTATTTAATACCTACATGAAATCTCTTATGACATAAAACTATTCCTACTTTATTCCCACTCCTAAGACTGAAGCATCTTCTTGAATCTTACTGTTGTCTTCACTTAATAGTGTCATTTCAGAAAGAGATTTAAGTCTGGTGATTCCAGAAAGTTCTTTCCACCTAGAATATTATTTTGCATATATGATTTTTTTCTTTCTTCCCACTGGAAGAAGTGTGATAGGCAAACTTCTACCATCTGTGACCTTCTCCATGAGAAAGAGCTTCTCCTCTGATGCTGGGAGGGAGCTTTGCCAGGCTAGATTTTTGGTAGTTAATACTGATCAAAATTAGCACCAGTTTGGTCAGAATAGAACTCTCTTTATAAGTTGTGATTTAAAGCTTCCATCTTGGAAGGAGATAGGCTTTTTAATGTAATGGCAAACTGTGGAACTTGGATATTAAGATTTTGGATACTAACTAATCACCCATTTAACCAATATTTGAGTCTAATGGTCATTAACTAGGTGTCTTTTTTTTTTTTTTAACTGCTCAAAACTATTCCAACCAGTAATTCTCTCTCTCTCACACACATACACACAGTGCTACCAAGAAAAATGTTTGCATTAACCCATTTAAGTTTCTCCTTGTATTAAGTTTGTAATTAAAATTTTGAATATATATTTTATGGGAAAAACTTAGTCTTTCTGCTCTAAAAGAATTATCAGGATTTTTTTACTAATAGTTTTTCTACCTGGACTATCCACTCAAGAACAAACTCTTCTGGATAATCTTTCTGTCCCTCCTATCACTTCTTATGCATTATGGAAACAGTACCCATTCTCCACCAAACCTAGTACGTGTTGCTTTTCTGCTTATGCAGCCATCTTATCTCAGAATGTTTGCCTCATTATCTGACTTTGTCCCCTTGACTTGGGTAAATTAGTGTAAATTTGTCAGTGTCCCTGATACCTAACTCCCAGACCAGGTATTCTTTCATAGGAGGGGGAATCATGTAGCACAAAATTCTAGCTTTTGACAGCTTTCCAGTTTCCAACTACAGATGCAGGTCTTTTCTTATTTTTATTTTCTTTATTTTATTTTTAGGAGGTTATTTCCATAAGGATGCATCCTTTATCTAAATACTTTGATATTTCAAAGATGTCTTAATAGTCACATATAAACCCAGATTTTTATAGAATTCATTAGCAAATTACCCCAGTTAGTATATATTTATTGAGTACCTACTGTGAATATAGTACTTTATTTGAAGCTATAATTTAGTTTGGGAGAGTTGCCTTTTACTTCTGCAATTTAGTTAAGAGAATAAGACCTATACATATGTAAACCTAATAAAAATATTAGTAAGGGATCGTGAGACAAATTATGATAATGTAAACCATTGATGTTCAGTAAAACAGATACTAGTCATCACAGCCAGTTTTTTGAAAATTGACATGAAGTAGAAAGACAATTATTAGGAAAGCATTTTACTAAAGAAGGAATAACTGATTATACCAGAATGGCTACAGAAGTGGATTCTGTAAAGAAGTAAGAACCATGGTTAGAAGGGTTAATTAGGTTGGTTGTGGACAGTCTTAAATGCTTAAGTGAAGAATGTGCTGAAAGTAATGTGAGTTTGGTCTAATGAAAATGGTGTCCTAGTGAGATGAGAGCAGTAACCAAAGGCCAAGAAAAGTAGCCAGTTAGGACATCCTAAAGGAATCGAGCTACAGGATGATGTGGATGTAGAGTTGGAGCAGTTGGAGTGTGACTGGCAAGGGATGTCACAGTAGAAAGCTAGCAGGACTTAATAACTGCTGGGAGAGTTGTGTAGGCTCAAAACATTTTGCTAATTAAAAGGGACATTGTGTATGAGACCACTTTTTCAACCTTTTTAAGTTGTAGAATTGATAGTATGAATGATATTATAAGAAAATAAAGTATGACAGTGTGACAAATCCCAGATATAGAAATAATTGACACAATAATGAACTGCTTGTTTCTCATGGTAGACATCTGCTTTTTGGCTGTCCATGTTTTACCCCCCTGTATTCTGGCACTGAACACTGCATGGTTTGGGTCTTTCCTATCTTTATTCTCTGTGTCTGTTCCGCTGTGCCCCAGAGTTTTGACCAATTATTTTTTTCTTTATTTGTTTTTAGATTTGTATTTACTTATTTGAGAGAGAGAGAGTGCACATGTGCAGTGTGGGAGGGGCAGAGGGGGAGAAGCAGACTCCCCCTGAACAGGGAACCCCACATTGGGCTCATCCCAGAATCCTGAGATCTTCACCTGAGCCAAAACCAGGAGTTGGACTCTTAACTGACTGCGCCACCCAAGTGCCCCTGACCAATTACTTTTTCTTAGCTCTTCCTACAGATACTTATTGAGCACCTACAATATGGCAAGGCATGGAGAATAGAGGAGACAAAAACTGCTGTGTGAGGATCATGTTAATAAGTAAATCCAGGTGCATTTTCATAGTTTTGTATTACCGAGGTTTTTAGGAGACAGTTGGTTAACTCAAATGAGCAGGAGGCAAATGCTTTTCATCTGGAGAGGACTGTTTTGTTTTTCTCAAACTCTGTGAGCAAGTGTTTTTTCCTGAAGTTTTGGAAATTTATGCACACCAAACACTCATTTTCATCTCCACTAGGGGGCAGTGTTTTACTATTAGATTTTTTTTCCTTCTGTGAAAAAAATGTATACGATTTTTTTGATTTGGTATTATCTTACAAATGTAACAAAAAGTGTTAAAAGATTTCTAAGCCTAATTTAGCACTTTTATACATTACATATACTATATTTTTGTATATTTCTATAAATATAAATATATGTAGATATAAATGTATGTATGGATATCAATTGTGCACTTTTATTTGGAAGTTTTTGACATTTTCTGGCATTTTGACAATTTTTGCATGAGTTCACCAAAACAAGGATAGATGGCAGAAGGATATTAATATCAAAATATGAGCAACCTGAATTTCAGGAGAGTTTTGTAACTCATGGAAATTGAATTAGGCTTTAGGTATGGAATTTGCTGAGACAATGTAATGTTTACCTTTCAAAAAGGACTGTTTAATCTCCTGAGACATCTAAAGCCTAAACATGTATATACATATATTTTAACTTTATAGTTTTCCTTTTAACAGAGGACATTGTGTTCTTTAGGAATGATGTGTGTGGAGGATGAATATCTCTAAAAGTTTCCTTTCAGGTTGTCTATAAAGATTTGGACAAAATGATGTCATAGCTTTTCCTGCTATTCTTTGAGAGCATATTCCACAAAATCCACATAAATTTGATTCTAACAGCATACTATAAATTTGTTTATGCCTCTTTAATTCAAATACTGAGAGCTGTGTAGTACAGTGATAGAAATAAATGTTTTAAAATAAACCTTTTAAAAAGTTCTTCAAGTTTATGTACACTGGGAATAGTTTTGCCCTAAGTTGTCCTTGAGAAAATGGAAGGGAACATTTAGTGAGTAAGGAATTTTGAAGACATAGGCATTATAGAAAATTGACCACTTGTACACACTTGAGAGATGTAATTTCTGTGGAACTGCAGGTTTGTTGTCCAAATAGTGGTAGGTGATGGGAAGGGGGGAGAGAAGAGCCACGAAAAATTACGGAAGTGTTCCTGTCATTCCCAATCTTCCGTGAAAACAATGACATCTCCTACTTGCCCTGATTTCCCAAATTTTGCCAATAGCTTAGAAGTCCCATGAGAATCTCTGCATCAAAACTACTACGCTATTGAAGATGATAGATAAATACAACCGCAGGGAATATAGGGAAACCTACCTATCAACCAGAAAACAAACCACATACAAGAACACTGAAGTCCAGGATTCCGTTGATAAGACTTAATTGCTCTAGAGTAAATTTAGAATTACCTTATGTGTTTAAGAGAGAATATTAATTAGAACTTTTGTGCATCTTTCATCTAAACATAGTACATTTCATCTTACTCTTGAAATGGCAAAGATAAAGAAATAGCTAAATTTGGTGTTTCTAGATAAAACCCATGCGGATTCTCATCCTAAATAATTCAGTTTGAAGGTATAGAAAATTTAAAGGGGCTATAATATATTTATGTTTCATCTAGTGTTCTTCTTAATATTTAAAAAAATGTGACTTTTGAGAAACTCTTCAGGATCTCAAAGAGCAATTGTTAATGTACTGAATAAAATTAAGTACAAATTTTCTGTTGTTTCGTTTAGCTTCACTTCCACTGTATTTTTCTTAACCTCTTAAGTCAGCAGAAAGCTAAGGCCTTGTGAATTATTAATATAATTCTTTCTTGGATCTTTTATTGAAAACTAAAATATTCAAACAAAAAATGTTTTCTTTGTGAAGATTTTGAAGATTTTTTATGGAGATAAATGTTTCCTGGAAATTTGGACACTGTTCTGTATTATTGATTTTATGGGATAACAGATGAAATTTAGTTCCCAGGATTTCAAGTCTTGGAACTAAATTTTAAAACAATTTATTTTTCTTATTAGAAGAATAAGCTGTGTTCACTATGAAAATTTTGAGAATATAACACAGAGAAGAAATAATAGCCATAAATCCATCATCCAAAAATACTCTTGTTGGGACCCTCAGTGGCTCAGTCAGTTAAGTGTCTACCTTTGGCTCAGGTCATGATCCCAGGGTCCTGCTCAGCAGGGAGCCTGCTTCTTCGTCTCCCTTTGCCGCTCCTCCTGCTTGAGCTCTCTCTCTCTAATAAATACATAATCTTAAAAAAAAAAAACTCTTGTTAACATTTTAATATTTTCCCTCCTAGTATTTTAAGAAATCACACCCACTGTATTCTTTACTTCCTTTCTGACTGGCTTCTATTTTTTAAATACATTTGTAACCAAGAAAAAGAGTGAATGCTGCATTTCTGAGCTAGAAGTTATGTTTTTATTATTTTATGACAGGATAGAGTTAGCAATTTTTAAGATTTTTCTAAAAAAATTGACATTGCTGTGAACAGGATAATATAAAACAAGGAATTATGATGATGACAATCATATAGACTAAAGAGAAAATGCACACTAACTCATCTTGCCTCACTAAATATCCTCCTGTTTTTCCTTAAATTCAAGAAATGTATTCCTTTGATTTTTGTGTGTGATTATGTAAAAATTGGTGTGTCATGTTTAAAGTTTATGCTCTTTATGGCTGGTGAGTAGAAATTCAGGTAAACCTGAAGCCTGGAAATTAATTGCTAGAGTTACAGACAGATCATGAACTGATGATAAATTTAATTTTAGTAGATTTATTTTTTCATTTTTTTTGTGGGAATTTGGGTGCTCACTTTCCCTGCAATATCTTTGTGACATCTAGCCTATCACATTGCTATGCCACAATGAAATCAGCCATGATTTCTTGTTCCCTCAAATTTCTTTTTCATTCTGGACTTTGCAGCTTTTGCCTCCTCTTTTTCTCATCCTTTGGTTCCACCTCCTTCAGGAGCCTTTCCAGCATTATGTGGTCTTACCACACTCTGAATTCCCTCATCCCTTTATGTCCAGCTCTAGCTGTATTACCTTCAGCCTAGTTCTTTGCATATTTATGTACGTGACGTTGGGTTGTTTTTCTAGAAATGGGGTTGACTTTTTTTTTTCCTTGTTGGTTTCATGTAGTAAACATTCCCAGGTAACATGGCTACTGAGAGAACCCATATGTGATTTTCTAAATGTTCCAAACAGGTGTTTTGATGCTGGCGGTGGAGTGTAGCAGTAGGTAAGGAAGCAGTAGGGAAATGGAATAGTAATACAGTCATAAGTATTAAGATGGTTATAGTAATAATTAACTATTTCTCTCTCAGTTTGGATATATATGTATATATTTTAACCTGTTCTCAGGATCAATAATACTGTTTACTGCTCTGCCCATCTCATGTTAAACCAATCCATTATTAATTTCAAATACTGTATTTTTTTTTAAAGATTTTATTTATTTATTTGAGACAGAATGAGAGAGAGAGCGAGAGCACGTGAGAGGGGGGAGGGTCAGAGGGAGAAGCAGGCTCCCTGCCGAGCAGGAAGCCCGATGCGGGACTCGATCCAGGGACTCCAGGATCATGACCTGAGCCGAAGGCAGTCGCTTAACCAACTGAGCCACCCAGGCGCCCCTCAAATACTGTATTTTACAGGTGTAAAATATTCTTTATTATAGATTCCCATGCTATGTTGAACATGTATATTTTTTCTTCAGTGTTTCCATCTCTTCTTTTTAACATATTAATCATAGTTATTTTGAAATCCTTGCATGCTAATTCCAACATATGGATTATGTCTGAAAAACTATCCTATATATGGATGATTTTCTCTCCTTAAGTTTTTTTTTTTTTCCCCCTCCTGCTTTCTGCTTCTTTACTCCTCAGGTAAGATTTTATTATATGCCATATTTGAGTTATGAAACTTTTTAAAGGCTCTAGCTTATTTTAGCTTCCTCCAAAGAATACTAAAATTTGTTCTGGCAAGCACTTATATTATTGGGAGATAAACCAGATCTTCTGGAGGCTGTTGAAACTTCATTAGGGCAGGTTCAATTCCATTTTGTCTTTATTCCCAGGCTATAGGCATGGCCTTTTACAGCTCTCAACCAAAAACCATGGGTATTCACCAAGATCTCTTCATTCTAGCTGGACTCATATCTAATCTCCTTGTTCTCAGTACAGTGTGGGCTCTGAATCTTTGCTCAGCTCCTCAGCTTTCCAAGAGTTATTCTTTGCTAAGCCCCACTGAGTCTTCCTGCAGAAGCTCAGTTTAGAAGTTGACCAAGAAATGAAGGGATTCTTAGCAGATTTTTAGGACTTCTCTGCAACTCCCCACTGCCAGGGACTTTGCCTGCTCAAATCCATGCCACCTCAACAACTCTAAATTGTAATCTGTGTCTTTTCTACCTGGATATACTGTCATTCTCTCCTTGGGCTCTATTTCTCTTCTTTATGGTTTGGAAAAATTCTCTCAACAAGACAGCTGGGGTGAATGTTACCTAATAGGATTTTCTTTCAAGGATTGGAGACATGCATAGGTTACTGTCCAAGAGCTGCAACAGTATTTTTACATATAGTAGATAATCAGATTTAATAGTTATGTGTGATGAGAGGGTGATGTTATGGACAAAGTTAGTGCACACCATAAAAATAATTCTAACAGCTATTATCAGTGGATATTTACCAGGTATCTGTGGTTTATGTGTCTTGTCTGATTCAGTCGCCACAGAAAAGTGGTGAGGCAGCTAATATTGTTATTATATTTTTAGAAGAAAAAAATGAAGAACTGTGAAACTTACATAATTTGCTCAAGATCACTTGAAAATTGTTAAAGGCTGTATTTGAATACCAGCAGTCTCATTCTAGAGTCGGTGCCTTTATCAATTGCACAATTTATGAAAAGAATAGTGTATTTTATTTAAGGAATATACAAATGGGCTGGCACACACAAATAAATTAACTTTGTAACTCAAGTTTTGTAATTCTGGCACAGAAACATTGTATAAATCAAGAGAAATATTTTGAAATTGAACACATACTTTTTTGAAAAATAATACACTTTGTAGTGTTCAGGATAGCAGAGAGTTACTATATGCCCTGTACCCAGTCTCCCTTATTTTTAACAACTAAAGTCCTATAGTTTATTCAGATTTCATTAGTTTTAACTAATGTATTTTCTTTAATTTCAGGATGTCCTATTACTTTTAGTTGGTCATGTGTCCTTAGTTTCCTTTTGTCTTTGACATTTTCTCACTCGTTTTTGATGAACTTCACAGTTTTGAAGAGGACTGGTCATATATATTGTAGAATGCCCTTCTATTGGAATATGTATAATGTTTTCCTCATGATTAGACTGGGGTTATGGGTTTTGGGGAGGGTGACCACAGCAGTCAATGCCATTTCGTTACATTGTATCAAGAATGTGTACTGTGGGGCGCCTGGGTGGCTCAGTCGGTTGGGCGACTGCCTTCGGCTCGGGTCATGATCCTGGAGTCCCTGGATCGAGTCCCGCATCGGGCTCCCTGCTCGGCGGGGAGTCTGCTTCTCCCTCTGACCCTCCCCCCTCTCATGTGCTCTCTCTCAAATAAATAAATAAATCTTTAAAAAAAAAAAAAAAAAAAAAAAAAAGAATGTGTACTGTGAACATGATTTTTCAGCATTCATGTTGACCTTGCTTACTTAATTTTAACATTAAATATTTTTATTATATAATATTTGGAATACGCAAAATACATACACACACTTGTGTGTGAATGATAATAAAATCATCAGCTGTAAGGCCCCCCCACCCTGTTCCCCCCCACCTCCTCAATTAAAAACAGTGGTTTGCATATCTACTGCAGCAAGAAATGCTTTTTTTTTTTTTTTAAAGATTTTATTTATTTATTCATGAGAGACAGAGAGAGAGACAGAGGCAGAGGGAGAAGCAGGCTCCCCGTGGAGCAGGGAGCCCGATGCGGGACTCGATCCCAGGACCCTGGGATCATGACCTGAGCCGAAGGCAGATGCTTAACTGACTGAGCCACCCAGGCGTCCCAAGAAATGCTTTTTTAAAGATCTGTTTGAATTTACCTTTTTTAAAAATTGCATTAGCAATGCTTTTATAGAGATAGAGAATTTTGAGATGACTTTGAAATCCATACATTGTTTGAACACCTGCTCTTTGTACATAGTAGAATTTTCTGAGTATAGGTGGGTCTCACCATCTTGTTTAATCACTTTTTGAATTTCTGTATTTTTCAGGGACAAAATGATTGAGCTCAGGCAGAAAGGGAAAATAGTGAAATAACATTGGTTCTTCTCACTGAATTACACTCATTCCAAATGATGCCTGTAGAAATTGCATAAATAAATTAACTTTTAAAAGAACATTCTTAAATTCATTAGTTAAAGGTAGGTAAGTTATGGAGCTATCAAATGGGAATAGATTTATTCTAAGACTTAGAAATGTGATTTTCTAGCCCTAGTTTCTTAGATTTTTCCCCTTCTTCATGTGTTGCTCTCCTGCTTTCATTATGATAAGTATAAACTGGTTTCAAAGAGGCTATACAGATAGTCTTTTTCTGTTTATTTTTAAAGGGGAAACTAATTTTCATCATCTATGTCTCAATTTAATAAATAAGATGGGCGTAGACGTGTATTATAAACTCTGCAATATTGTAATTAATCATTAAGAGGGACAAATACATATTTAGAGTTAATTTGTATTTTGTTCCATTTTAGAATATTTATGTATGTATTTATGAATGAAGTGGCATGAATGATACCTACTCCCATATAAGTGAATCACATTTTAAGGCCAGACATATTTGGCTTTAGAATGGTTCATATGTGATTTAGGTCTTGTGATATTCAGGAAGCCAGTACAGCCTTTGAAATTCAATACTAAATGTCACTAAAACTCACAAGATGCAGAGTAGCCACGATTTAACCCTTGTGGGTTTTCCCCAGCTCCACCCCTTAGAACACAATCACGGAAATTGATGGAAAAGTGTAGTTGAAGCAGAGGTGGTCTCACCACCATCCTCATAGATGAGGAGCCTAGGGCCTCTGGGCTGATGAAGGTGTGGTAGTGGAAAGGTTTTGATAATATTCTTTGTACCATTGCCAGGCGTCCCACCAAATACGCAAATAGGAGTAAACAAAGTAACCAAAAAGTGGTCAATGTTAACAAATGAGTTAAACTGAAAGGGTGATGATACCTCTATCATAGCCTTCTTTGCTTTGAATTCATTATAATTTATGGAGTGCTACCATGTGGTAGGCATTGAACTAAGTGTTCCATATTCAAAGACAAAATGAAAAATTCTTTACCTCAAGAAACTCATCATCTGGGGGAATAGATGGTCAACTAAAAAGACTATTAGAATTCAGTGTGCTGGAGGAATTAATAGCTGTGGAAACAGAAATTCGCCTCACCCAACTGGGCTGGGGGATAGGGATCCGGGTAGATTGCAACCATTGATAACTGGGTGGAACCACAAAGAATAACTAGGGTCAGCTAATCCAGGAAAGGAGTGAGATAGCTTTCCTGGCAAAGGGATTAGCTGGGGCAAAGGAATGAAAGTTTAGAAAAATAGCTTGTTTGGGCAATCTTAACGCAGTTCTGTGTGGTTTGGGGAATTGAGTGATTATAAAGGAATGGCAGAAAAAGGATGGAAGGATATAAATGTAAAGGGTTCTGATTTGACCCTGAAGTTCAGAGGTAGCCTTGAAAGGATTTTAGGCAGGGTAGTAATGTGATCAGATCTATATGTTTAAGTATTTTGATTGCTGTGTGGGAAACAGGGTAGAAGAGGACAAGACTTCAGAGAGGCTGTTTATGAGATTGTTTCAGTAATTGAGGATGGAGATGTTTTGCTGGCAGCGGCAGTTTGAATGGAGTAAATGGATTCAAGAAACGTTAAGAAGGTAGAAGCAGTAGGTACTAGTGATACACTGAACACTAGGAAAATGTGTTAAGGATGTTGCCAGCATTTAGAAGTTGGTTACCAGGTCCCTCTTCCTGAACCTAGCACAATTCACAACACAGAGACCCTAAAGATATTAGCTCTGTTTTGACTTTCTCTTCCCCTTCATCCCCCTCAGGAAGCCTAAACAGTTGGAGTAAACATATATTCATAGGCAATATGATTTCACAGGCAAAACCACATTTTAGCAACTTGTGAGAAACTCATTTCACTAATGTGCCTGATCCTTCACAAACAACAAGGCATTTTTATTTTTCCTCCCAGACCAGTATTCACAGTTTATAACAAAGTCTTTTGTTGGAGAACACTCAGAAACAAGATGAAGGAAAGGCTTGCATCATCGGTGAAATATTCACACTTGAGTGAAGAGCCAAAGTTGGTCAGATATTGGATCAAGGGAAAATCTTTTGTTTCATACTGCTAGGATTTGAAATTGTGTCAGTGTTTTCTTGGTATCTTCAGCAGATATATTTGGTATATAATGAAAAGTGCTTGCAAAAGCATTTCTCCTTTATTTGAGGGACGACGTGCATACCAGTAGCTATGGTCTGAGTTCCAGAGGGTGCCAAGTCCAGAGAGCAGGGGACCTTGAAAAGTGGCTCCCTGAACTCATAAAAACAGGAGGATGGTGGTGGACAGGGGCTGAGTGGTGGAGGAAATGAGAGATGTTGATCAAAGCGTACAAACTTCCAGTTGTAAGGTGAATAAGTTCTGGGATTTTAATGTATAGCATGGTGATTATAGTTAACAATATTGTATACTTGGCAGTTGCTAAGAGAGTAAATCTTGAATGCTCTCACTACCCCTCAATGGTAACTGTATGAGGTGATGGATTAACTAACCTTTTTGTAATAATCATTTCATAATACATAGGTATATCAAATCATCACATTGTACACCCTACACTTACACAATGTTACATGTCAAATATATCTCTATAAAGCTGATGGGAAAAAAACTAAAAATGAAGAAATATTAAAAGATAAAAGTAACTATTAAATTTAATGTGTGACATATTTTCTTTTTAAAATAATTATTGTTTTATCCTTTTTTTTTTTTTTTCAGGATGAGCAGAGGCTACAGGCAAGTTTAAGGCAAGGAGTCACAATTATTGCCACCTTAATCAAAGAAAGAAATTCTGGACTTGTTGGTCAGCTACTGGTAGCATGAAGAACACAGAGAAAATTATGTACCGGGTTTTTAGAAACATTTACCTAGGTATCTCTGCTGTGCTTCCCTCCCTATTGTATGTGGTAGAATGTTTAACTTGTCTTTTATGTCTCACAGTTTGTAGGATGTGACATTTGGGTTATAGAAATGAATCAGTGTTTATATCTGTGAAAAAAATACTCTTGTGCATGTCAAATATAAATTAATCAGAAAATATGCAAATGGAAAGTAATAACCTTCATGTAATCTTCTGCAAAGGCATGAAAAATCAAATAGAAATCATGATGGATGAGCTAATCCTCCTAGGAATGAGAATTTAGAGAACTTCAACTGTGGTCTTATCTCTGTGTTAATTAGTAAATCACACTATCATGAAATGAGTAAAAAAAAGATTGAGAAAAATTTTTAATTCTAAAATTGTCCTCTTACCAACTGATATTTTTATTTGTTTTCTAATTTTCCACACCTTAAAAAATAAATAAAAGAGACAACAGGGAACTCTGGTTCTAATATTTTCACCGTTGGCCTCACATTACTCTAGATCCATAAAGGAGATGTAATTCCCTCCTGCTTTTCTGTTTTAAAATTCTATGTTTTCCTTGGTTTATGAAAAATAATTTTGACTTATTTTAAAAGGTCTCTGATTTTTCTGAATGCCTTTAAAAGAAGACCAAAAATCTTCATAAAAGTGAAATTATTTTGGTCAGTCCCAAGTTAGTCTTTTCTGAAAGATAGGGAGTCATAAATTACTTTTTGATACAGATACTACTGTCTTTTTAATTTAAAATTTTTATTTAAGTAGGCTCCACGCCCAGCATGGAGCCCAATGCAGGACTTGAACTCACGACCCTGAGATCAAAACCTGAGCTAGATCAAGAGTAAGACTCTTAACAGACTGAGCCACCCAGGTGCCCTGATATTGCTGTCTTTTAAAATCATGTTGTTACTCTTTCAAATTTCCACTGGTATATACGTCTTAAAAGTGTAAATGATTTTTGCTTACATTAAATTTTGCAAAAAATGTGTATACAATCATTAGAGATAACTTTTATTCTCTTTTTACACATTAGATCAGATTCCAAGGCTTAGGTTACTTGTGGAAACTATAAAAGTTGCATGAGATGTTATCAGTTAAAGATAAACTGTGAAGATTTCTATAAAATTTCTTCTTAACATGTTGGATGATTTTCCCTGTTTTTATCTAGGACCTATATTAGTAGGAGAGTTTATAATTTACATTTAAGTAATAGTAGAATATAATGGAGTAATTACTTCAATTCGTACTCCTAAATGAAATGTGTTATTTCAGTGTAGCTTGGATCTAAATTCCTGGGCTTACCACTTTTTTTTTTCTCTTTCTCTAGGGATGATAAAAAGCGTGAATGATTTAATTCAAAACTGTGATGGTGAAAGTATGTGGGCAATGTGTAGATTTTTGGGCTAGAACATCTGTGTCATTGTTAAGGTGGTGGGTTGACTGTTGTGAAAAGGTCCACACATGAACCTTTTGAAGTCTTCAGGTGAAAATGTTTTAAGGACTCGGAAGTGGTTATAAAGGCAAATAGGAAAATATTATCAGGGTTTTAAAGAGAAAGTGCCTTTAAGTAAAAGGCAGAAACAGTATATCTATGGCACAGCAAAATTACTGTATCAATTGAGTGCTGGTTAAGTCATCTTAAATTCCAAATTATTAATGGATTGTTGAGCCAGACAAGAATTTATCTGGGAGCGATGATTAATGACTTTACCCTAGGCAATCTTAAACTGTGACTGAAATAATCACCACCGTCATCATCACCCTTATCATCTCATTTGATTTTTTTCCTTACAGTTTACAAAGTGATTGACAGCTTTGAAAATAATTTGAAGAAGTCTTCCCACATCCTTTATTGTGTGGATGGAACTTGAGGTTCAGAGATCTTAGCTACCTTGTGGAGAGCCCTGTGGCTGCCTAATAACAAGAGGTAGAGATTAAACTCAGGACCACTAATGCTAAGTTTGAAGCTCAGCTCCCTGTTTAATTATGATGCTGGCAAAGGACATCCAGCTGAGAGGCTGTGGGAAGTAAGCCAGAAGCTCTCAGTGAGCACTGGGGGAATGGACAAAGAGGGACAGATCATCCCAATGACCAGAGGAAAATCCTGAAGCTTATAGCTTTCCAGCCATCTTTCCAACATACAGAAATTGTAGCTAAGGGTGAAGGAAATGGAAAGAATTATTGGCCAAGAGAGAAAGATAAGTTGGTTGTTCTTAGTGTCTGAGAGATCCAGAGGCAACTTTATTGTTAAATTTTCATCACTGCTTCTTTCATGGGAACTGTCTATTTTCACTTTATTTTCTAAAATGTCTTCTAAAATAATAGTTAAGTTATGCTTCAGCATTGCTCAAATTGTTTTCTACCTGTGGAAAATTTTGTGAATGACTATTTTCTTTCTAAATGTTTGCTAGTTAATTAAATGCAATTTAGTTAGACTTTTATGGAATTTAACAGTGTGATCAGTGGTTTGGCTAATGACATATTGGTAAGAGGTGCAATTTTTTTTCATAAAACTGCTCAGTTTGAGAGAGAAGTTGTTGGAAGTATATGAATTTATGGGTAAGAATTGGACCCCTATGTTCTACCAGAGCCATTCTTCCTGTGGTCACTTCAAACGTTTTGCGTTGGTTTAACAGGTAAACTCTTTTTTTTTTCATGCTGGTTATCACTATCAAATTTTACTTAATACATGTAAATATAATGATCATTTTATAAAAATCAAGTTGCAGTAGAACATTTTCTTATATTAAATCTGCAAATTTTATTTCCTTTTAATGTTGAAACTAATTAGGCCAAGGAAGAGTAAATAATATTTGAATTAAAATGTTACAGCCATTTTGATGAAGAAAAAGTGAATTTATTTTCAAAGTTTAATTAAAAAATAAACAGAATAAATGAAAAAGTATGTATCATTTTAGGATTTGTTAGTACGGTTCAAAATAAGTGAATTAGAACTGGCTTGTGGGTGGTTTGGGCATTGTACCATTTATATATGTTCTTGTACATTTTTAGTTTCAAAATTGTAAAAAATGTGTGCATTTTTTAAACGAAAAGTCACACACTATTAAAGATTTTCAGTATATTCTCTTTTAAGAAAAAATACGTGATTGATAAATAACTAAATACTTAATGGTATTTTAAAATCCAATGGCAATTATCATTGATATTTAGTGTGTATATACATATTTTTCATACTAACTCGATCACAATTGAATAACTAAATATAACATTTACTCTCAAAAAAGTAACAGTGTGATGTTTTATATTACAGATGGAATTTGAGATCCAGATTTATTATTCTGTAAGATATATTAAAGATCTGCAAAATCAGAAGTCTCATTTAGATTTTTTTTCTTCTTCCCCTCATATTTAGCAGGTATCCTAGCAATTACAGTGGCCATTAAGGATATAAAAGCTCTTTCAGTCACAATGGAAAAGAGTATTGTGATCAGTTAACAATGTCTGCATGGGCGTAGTGCGTTGAATTCTGGTTCAGAAATATTCTCTCTCTCCACTCAGCTCCCATAGGAAGAATATATGTGCATTTGTTGACTTTGGGTTTCATCGTGTAACCTGCTCTGACCAGTAGAGTGAGGCCGAAGTGGCCGTGCACGACTGAGGCTAGCCTCGAGAGACTTTGCATGTCGCTGCTTGCTCCTTTCTGCTCTTGCCCCCACCTTGAGAGGAACATGTCCTGCCCGGTCCGCTGTCTCCAAAAGGAAAACAAAGCCCAGATCAGTCGATCTCCAGCTAATCAACAAATGGATGAAGAAGCCCAAGTGAGATCAGCAGGGCTCCCTAGGCCAGTTCAGGTGACCTCCACCAGGCAGGTGAGCTGCATAAATGCTCCTTGTTTTTCGCTAGTAGTAAGTTTTGAAACTTTGTTGCACGCCAAGTGGTAGTCAAGAAGCTCTGTGGCGGTGCATGACATATTTGTCCTCACAAGCCTAGGAGGTATCTGGAGACACACATGTTGCTAAAGTAGAATGCTTATGAGGAGAAATGCTGGTCAGAGTCATGATCCCAAAGTATGAGAAGGTTCTGAAGGTTTTCAATAGTTATGAAAAGAGAAAAATAGACCTGAATGTTTTAGAAAAATTTACAAAAGAGGTTAAACTTTCTTAGGCCTAAGATGATTTTGAGTTAAAATACAGGCACTTAAAATAATAGTAAAAATAGCTAACATTTATTGAATGATTACTCTTGTTCTAGAAACTGTTCTTCATGCTTTGCCTGTACCTTTGTTTTTTCTTCAGAATAACTCTGTGTACTGGTACTATACCAATCTCTATTTAAAAAACAAGGAAACCAAGGCACATACATTTTAAATAAACATATTCAGACTCACCCAAGCAGCAAGTGGGAGAAATGAGATTCAAATAGGCTTCTCTCACTTTAGAGCTTATATTCCTAACACAGTGCAATGCAATATTACAAAACATACTATTCTAAGATACCTTAAAGAATGATCCTCAAAGATGGAAATCTCAAATACCTTTTTTTTTTTCTTAAATAGCAAGAGAAAAAAAAAAAAGGCTCAATCCCATTGTCTTCCAGTGTTTCTGTAATGTTCCTTTCCTTTGCCCATCACCACCCCCAACACACAAACATATTTTGGAACATCCCTGGATCTGCACATGTCAGTATACTCAACAAGGACTGATAGCGACCTACAGTTACTATCAGTGCCATCCATCTCTGTGGGCTCTAAAGTTGTAGGAGTTTGCTCAGGCAGTGAATGATCAGACATATGTGAATAACGAAAGTGTAAGATTAAAAAGTAGAAGTAAGTACTTTCTTGATGAACCAGAGTTGTGTAGGGCCATTTATGTCCCAGCACACAAGACAACATGCAAAGAGAAGCAGAAATCCATTCATCATGTTTATAGGAGAAAGGAAAGTCTAGAAAAATGCGTAGGTGTGAGGAGTCTTCCCTAGCCATTAGACAGTCCTAAGCATATATCACAATATTGCTCAATGGGAAGATTTGGGGGTGAATGGTGTCCAGTGTGATGAGCTAGATCGGAAAGGAGCCAGATTGTTTTCTCTTACCATCTGAAATATTGAAATCTTTGATTTTTACAAATGTCTTCACAGCTGAAATGCATTATGTAAATTCATTCTCTACTTAGTTGAGGATGCTACCAAATAATCTGAGCAGTTGTTAAAACATCTGGGTCTCTTTAGCAGCACGGATAAAGCCTGACTTGTTAAGTGCACTTTTTTCCTTCCAGTTTAACCTTAATTAATACTTGCAGGGTCTCTGTGAGGTAGGTCTGTATCAACCTTGCGACGTGACAGTTGCAAAAACTCGTATGCAGAGATTAAGGAACGCTTGATCACCCAGCATACTGAAAGCCAAACTGGGTTTGGGGATGCAGAATTTCTGACTCTCTCGGGACAGTTTTTCCAGGAATTAGATTATAACTAGGAAGGGTTGTTCTTTACTTAAGGTTTTTTTAAAAAAAAATCTGATTTAAATCTGCATCCAGAATTTTACCTGGATGCATTCCCTCATTTTCCATTTTGCAAAATTGCAGCTCAGCCCAGAGGCAAAAACTTCACCAAGGCAATCCTAGTGATCTTTTTGACCCGAATGGAGACATGATTTGAGATTCCACAAGGAAGCTAATTTTGTAAGAATTTCCACTAGTCTGTAGACTGTAATAATTGGGTTATTTGGATAAGGTTTGGCAAAGCATCTTGAAGATTAACTGAATGAGGTTTCTGGAGGTTTGCCATTCTGGAGCTATCCATTTTGTTCTTTGTTCTACCTCATTATAAAATGGGCTATTGAAATTGGTTGATTTGTTGGTATGTGAGGTTTTTCTTTTTTTCCCCTTTCTTATTCTTTACATCTGAGCCCTTAATTTGGTTGAAGGCAAGCTCTTCAGTCTAAGTGGATAACAAAACATCCCTTTGAGGAGAAGGAAATAGATGATAAAATCTGCATGTTACTAATTTTTTCAATAGTTTGAAGGAATTTCTCTCCCATCCTGTGTGTGTTTTTAAGACCCTGTTAAGTTCATAGTTCCTTTTTCTTGTTTGAATAGAAAAATGATTCTCTTTAATCCCCCCTGAGTGTTAAAAATGTATTATTGAACGGCCCAGTTCAGGAATTTAGTTCCCTCTTACACTGAATGGAGGTATGTATGACCTGATAGTCAAAGAATGCTATTCAGAGACATTTCCGCCTGTTTGTTTCTTGGATCAGTTACTGTTCACATAAAGTCTGGAAAGAAGCCAAAACGTGTAAACAAATTAAGAATTTTGAGTATCCCAGTGGGAATATTCGTAAGTTCTACCAGGAATCAGGAATTGAAGATCAGTGCAATATGCTTTCATGGGACAGCCAGGAGAGGCAACTGTAGACCAAATATTCTTGGCTTTGGTTTGGGAATCTTAATGGATATAAAAGATTTGGGTTAATGATGGAGTTATGCATACCACTAGTTTTTCCCAAACGTATATATGTTGCCTAAATGGAATTTCATTTTTCTTTCACTAACTTTTAGTTCCTTAATATCAACAAACTTTCAACTCTGAAGCTCCTGCTTGATATTATTTCAGCAGATAAAATATGTAATATGTAAATTATTTATCTTTATCACTAATAATTAGTATCCTACACATCTACATTAATCTGTGACTACAGTGAATGACAGTTTGGTGGACTGGGGATTTTTCCTCTGGTGTTTTTTTGATATAGTCTCTTCTTCCAACTATCTATCTCAGCATATGAATTGAAAATTGTGGTCTCTTTATTTCCTTTATTTCCTCCAGAAATAAAACTTAAATGTAAAACTTCCCCTTAATTTTAATTTCCTTTAAGCTATTAAAAGTTTTATCACCATTATGATATCTCTATTAATTTCTTCTTCATTTTCTGTGTGTGTGCATATGTATATGAATATGTGTGTGGAGAGAGAGAATGTAGAGAAAGAAAAAAGTGTGGATATGTTATTTTCATGTCCATGGTTTTTTTTTTTGAAAGAATTGTTATAAAAAATGCACTGTGACCTTGTGCTTTGTATGCATGTGTAGGAAGAACTTATAGAGATTCACTATCGCTGATTTAGCAAACTGTATCTCAAATAGGAAAAATAGAGAAAATATACCTCATACACAATAAATACATAGTAATTTGAATAATTAACAATACCGATTGGCAATGCAGATTCAACACAATTTTTAAGTAATTGTATAAATTTAGTAATGGAGGCCTCACCTAGCCCCTGACGTAAAGTGATTTCACACTCTTGTTTTGTAAACCCACATTGTTAAAACGAACCCATGTGGTTTCCACCAGTGGCCAACCTGACTCACAGTATCCTCCCTGCAATTTCATGAATGCTCTAGAAATAAGTCCCTTCATTTCTTTTACTCTTTATTTTTCACTGCGTTGCCATACTATAACCTCTGTTACTAGTGACGCTCATGAGAAAGCCACTCTGGGCTCTGCCACCTCTCGTCCTGGCTCTGCCTGTGTGTCCCACTGCAGCCCCAGAGGAGGGATTCCTTGTATCTGGGGTATCGATCTTGGATGTTCTTACAGCTCACTCAGAGAGCTTGATCAAGGAGTCATCTTTCTGTTGCAGCATGGATATGTTCTGCTGCGAGTGAGAAGCAAAGGTAGACTGTCACTCACATCAGGCCTGTCTCCACTTGGCTCACTATCAGAAACACTGGATTGCTGAAGGTTTGGGCCCCATCATTTCTGGACCAGAGAGCAAGCAGTGCCTACCCTCTACTGCACCCCCACTTGAAGAACCTGTCATATCTCAAGATGAGACACTCCCCCGAGTGGGTGATGGCACGATCATCCCTTCTCTTCAAGACAAATTGTCATGTGGCCAACACGTTAACCAGAAGATAGTGTGAATAGTGATACATTTCCTAAAGTCTGGATTTTTTTAGTCTTAGCCATGGTCAACTTGCAACACTAAGAAAATGATCTTTCTTTCCCCAAAAAATATCTCTTATCTAACTGGGAGAAATATTTTATGAGACATAAATAAAGACCATTTTGAAAAGTGACACAAAGTAAGGGTGAAGTATGTAAAAGAAGGACTCTGCCTTTTTTTCTCTACACAATCTCTGTCATCTTTATTAGAGCAAAAGAGTGCTTAGGGATAGTTATTCAATACTAGTTACCATTAAGTTGCATTTTAATCTTTTCCTAAAAATGTTTGCATATCTGACGTACCCGTCATGAGAGCTCAGCCCATATATGGCAGATGAGCCTGAAGCTTCTACAGGCTGGTGAGATTCCTGAGATCACACAACTCACAGGGGGCACGGCCAGTGCCAAGATCCAGCATTTTTTGAATTTCCTCTACACTTCTCATCAATAGGATCAAAAAGTTATCAGTAACTGTAAGAAATGTTATAAATGACATTAAGAAATGACTAATAATAGATACGGTGATAAAAACTGTTGAGAATCTACTTAATCAGTTGTGTTCCAGTTTTTGTTTTGATTTCTTCTATAGGCTTCAGGCCAACTGTCAGAGTTAGTCATTAGCAACAGATGTGTGTCTCCTGGTGAGTAAGATGAGAACTACACAGCAGACCAAATCCAGAATTACTGAGCATCTCTTATGTTCAAGACCTCTAGGTCCTGTGGAAATTCTGCAAGGAGATAAAATAGGATTCCTATTCTCCATGGCATTTTCTCTGGCAAGGTGAGAAAAACAAATGAAAATTATGACAATGGAAAGTGATGTGGTAAAGGGAAATAAGTGGTATATTTGGCATTGATAGGAGTTCAGAGGAGAGAAAGTTTGGACATTTGAGGTGGAAGATCCTTTGTCTCATTATGGCCTTAGTCATTAAGATTTCACTTAGGCTCATACTTAATTTCTTCCTGAAGCCTTCAAGTAAGACAGCACATCCTCTTTTACCAGTCTTCACATAGCACCAGTGGATAACTTCACTTACTGATTACATATTTTATTGAAATGTTCTCTTCATACATCTCTGTCCACTTTTAAGATGTAATCTCCTTGAGGCTAAGCATTAAGTTTTTACTATTTGGTTAATGCCAGTTTTCATCAAATGTAACAGTAACCTGCTAAGGTCCCTTTCAGGCATGAAATTTAATTTCAGTCTCTCAACAGTATCAACACCCTTTAATTAAGCCTTTATCTGTTCAGATATAAACCCTTGAGAAATGTACAATATTGTTTAGCAAGAGAGATGGAACACCTAGATCACGTGATATCTAAGACTCCATTGGAGCCTCTGTAATGTGTCGGAATCTCAATTCATAAATTTGTGTGTCTAAAAATACCTATGTTTAAAAAACCAACTTATATCTGATTCCAAGCTCCAATCCTATGGGGTTAGAGTAAAAGTCGACTTCAGGCATCCTGCAGGCTCCTTTCACATCAGGGATATAGGAAGTCTAGGAAGTCCCTGGGTCTCAAGAAGCATCAGAGCATCCTAACTGCCCCTCTGGTCCTCAGCTGTCAGTCCCCACTCTTCTCACAGGGCCAACAATAAAACCCCAACCTGGGTCCCATCATCCCCTTCCTGATCTCTTTCTCTTCCTGCCTTAAAGTCTTTCCTCTGTTCCCATTACTCAGGGATCATTAGTAAATCTAATGGAATTTGGCTTTTACACCAGAACAACAGCACCTGTAATTTTAGGTTCTTTCTGCTTTCCCCCTTTCCGAAATCCCCACAGCAAGAATAAAGCCAGGGTACAAGCTCTAAATATAAGTGGGAGGAAAAAGCACAAAAAACAAAACACAAATGAATTACTCAAGTAATCGTGGCTTCCATATAGTAAGTATTAAAAGAGGGATGCAGATGATGACTGCTACTCATTTCAGCACCGTTGTCTGGTCTCTCCTGAACCCCTCCCCACCCAACAAATACCACGTAAAGATCCTACTTACCAAAAATGTTTACCCTTGGATTTGTTACTATTAAGTTAAACTTAATAAAAAACGGAGGTTCTCTTTTCCTTCTCAAGTTTCATTTGTTCCCCAAATTCACATCTTGTCAATAGTGCCCCACTCTAATCCCTCTTTGGGAGTTTTGGACCCTGTTGTTTAACCTTGTCCCACAGTTGTTCCTTATGCATCTCTGTATCTTTCTTTGAATTATCCATTAAATCTAGGCTCACTTCTCCATTTCTGCCATCGTTTTGGTTTCTGCCCTCATCACTATAAGCTACTCATGCCTTATATGCCACACACACCAACAAACCTCTTACCATTTCCTGGTAACTCTATTCTTTTGCCTTGCACCTTTTAACACATTGTTACTGCCTGACCTCTATTCTGTTATCTTTTTATACATATTTTAATCGTTGCCTCTGCATCTATACTTACATAGTTCTTTTCCTGCCATTACAGAACTTATAGTATTTTACCACTAGACAACTTAAAAGTAGAGGACATGTTTCACACACCTCTATTTTCCTTGAAACTAGAATAGTAAATGTTGGTAACAGGTGTAAAAGAAGTTTGGCAGGCAGGCAGGCTTAATACTGAGTGAGCCTCCCAGATTTTCTTTCCCTTCGCTAAGCCATGTAAATGATGCTCTCCCCATTCTGCATTACTGACCCACAATCTTCAGTAATGTTCTACCTACTTCTCTAGCAAGTAAATCCACCATTTGTCTTTCACTAGGGCCCATCATCTTAATCCACCTCTCTAAATTTCCTGTCTGAATGTACTCTTCAGGCCAAAATGCACCTGCCGTGCAATCGGGCCTGTTGCTTTGCTGACCACACACCTGCTGTGCACTTTGACTTGTGTTCTTGCTCTTCCTAGGAGCATGGCACCTGTCCTCTGTTGATTCAATGCCCATCCTTCCTGCAATATTCAGTCCTGTTTCCACTCTACTAGCATAGCTTCCCTGACCTCTCCATTCCTTAGAGTACTTAGAAGATACAAATTCCTAACAGTTTACATGCAGAGTCAGGCACACTAATTTGTATAGTATTTTTCTCCATGGTTTAAGGACAAATACCATATCTGAGTTTATAATTGGCTGCGCTCCAAGGCCTAGATATGCTTTGAGCACACAGTGAGCGTTTCATAGACATGGAGAATATTGACTTGGTAGGGCTTAATCATGAAGTGGTTGTCGCATTTGCAACTGTGGTAGAAGTAACTTCTATTACCAGCTATTTCGGACACTGCATTAGATGTTTTATGCACTGAAATTTAATTTCATCTAACAGAGGATACATGTTCTGATGTGTAACTTACACATATCAGTCTTCACGTAATTTTATAATTATCCTCTTCTGTAATTTTACTCTTTAGGTCCTGTTATAGTGGTGCCTGTGATTTTTATTTAACAGAGAGTGCTTAAATGGTTAGGAATTTAACATTCTCCTACAAGGAAAAGGAAAAGAGCAGGAAGGAAGTCAGTTGTCAGATCATTTATGAGTGGCCCCTGAGCACCTGATCAATTGTGCACTCTCATGAAAAATACTTCAAGTCCTCGATAACTGGCCTTTGTAACAGGCTTTTAAAGCGTAGTCTCCTTTAAAGTGTACTTTTTACTTCAATCTTTTCTTAAGGTATACAAATAATTCAAACAAGCTCTTGAAATCTTTTTATATATCTGCTGCTTTAATGGAAGCTAAGCTCCACCTGGTGGTAGAATTTGCTATTCTTGTTTGGACTTCGTCGTGCACCCTGACGAAGGGTGTTTTCAGCAGGAAAACAGAATCTGTATACATCTCTGTATGTGCATGCATACATACTTATATACACTGTATATAAGTATGTATGCATACTCATATACAGTAGTGTGTGTGTGTGTGTGTGTGTTTTGCAGGCTTTCCTGTGTCACAAAAGTTGTGAAATGTGCTTGTACTTATTTTACTGACCTTGACCTTTAAAACATGGCATTCGGCCCTCGATGATTATGTTTTATGATGTTCAGTCTCTGAGCAATGACCATAATGATCTTACTGTGAAAAGCACAAACCAAATCTTTCCTCTCACACATCTCATATCAAAATAATTTTTTTTTGAAAAACTTGATTTATGCTTTGATAGTGAAGGAAGTTTATTTAAAGTCCCCTATGATTCATAGGAAATCATAAAAATAAAATGGAGAAAGGTTTGAAAATATTGTCATATTTTAATACTGGATAGTCCACCCCTTTACTCAGTACACAACTATGTTCTTTCTCACAAGCATGTGAGAACATTATTATGTATACCTCTTATGTTGAGTGACATTGGATAGCATTTAGCTTTATAAGAACTAGAAAATTCACCGGATTTCACACACTGGAAGCCCTCCAGCAGGATTTTACCTATGGGTATGGTTATTTTCATATTTATGTTAAAATATGAAATTGTTGCCTATGTTTGAAAATTGGTAAGTTTCATTGTAAAAATGCAGCCATCTAGCAATAAGAGGACTTTATTTTTTGCAAGGCAAGTGATTCCAATCTGAGGAGTAGCTACTCCTTTTTTGCTGGGGCACACGCTTTAATCTTCCATAAGCCCCACCACTCCTTAATGATCAGACTCTGTATCATTGTCTTCACTGCCTGGCTTCTACAGGTATTAGCATTTATGACCGCTGTTATTCATTTGTGATGCCTCTCTGAGAAATTTATAGTCTAGTAGAAGGAGAAAATAAAAAGGAATGGATCAGTAACCATCAAAAGCATGAAGGAAGCAACCCAAACAAAAGTACAGAATCGCTTTCCTGCAGATATTACACACAGCCTCGGTAGTGGGATGGGGTGCTTCAAATGCATGATATTTGAAGAAAAGAAATACTTTACCTAACTAGTAGCTGACACAAATTTTAAAGGTTTCATTTTCTTTAAAATACAAACTTCTGGGCTGGGAAATAGCCAAAGCTATAGTACTTATTTTCACTTTGAGATTACTTGAGTTGTTTCAGGCACCATCAAATCCAAATGTTGGCTTCATAGAGGGACGAGTGGCTTTTAAATTAAACATTTAATTTATTAAAATAATAAATTAATAAATTTAAACACTCTTCACAGACAGAGTGGCTTTGACAAAGGCACACAAGTCCTGTGTTGAAGACTTAAGGCTAAAATCTAAGCTCCCACATAAATGTTTTTGCCTTCTCCACCCAAACAAACCACCTCCCAAACAGTTAATATTATTACTAAGCCACTTGCCCAGCCTTCCAAATCTGGTCACCCTCTGATGGAGTTAAATATTTCATGCTCCACCACATTTTTGATGTGCATTTTGCATCTCCCTTTAAAGGGAGGGCCTCTTCTGTGATGAATAATGACCATGTTATGACTATCCTCACTAGTGGTTGTCCACAGGATGGTTCCCAAAAATGCCTACATCCTAATCCCCACAATCTGTGTATACATTACTTTACATGGCAGAGGATGATTAGGATTGAAGATGAAATTAGGGTTGTTCATCAGCCTACTTTAAATAGGTTCCACTGCATTATATGGCGGGGGGGCAGTAATCACAAGGGTCCTTAAAAGTGGGAACAGAGGCCAGGAGGAGAGTCAGGGAGTCTTGACGATGGAGGAATGGTCAGGGAGATGCATCACTGCTGGCTGTGAAATGGAAGAAGGGCCACAAAACAAGACATCAAGGTGTCTTTTAGAAGCTGGAAAAGTCAAGGAAATAGATTTGCTCCCAGAGCCTCTAGAAATGCACCCCTGCTCCCACCTTGATTTTAGCCCATTGAGATCCATGTTGGAATTCTGTCCTATAGGACTATAAGGTAATACATTTGGGTTGTTTTAACCCACTGAGTCTGTGGTAATTTATTACAGCAACAGTGAGAAACTGACATATCAGCAAATAAGTTGTAGTTGAAGTTTGCTCTCTGAAGCCTTTGTTATGAAAAAAATATTTTTTCAAAGTAGAAAATTATAGTACTAAATCATAATTTTTATTTTTTTAATCATATTTTTTAGAATACTGCCAGATTCTTACTATTCCCTTCTTCTCTCTCTTGTCTCAAGAATCGCTCTTCTCACCCATTCCTACCTCCACAAAGCAGGGATGGAAGGTAGGATTAAAGAACCGTGCCCCTCTGGTGTGGCAGGGCAACAGAATGCGGCTAGTAGGAGACTTATGGCAAAAAGAACTAGCAATAAGTAGGGGATTTCAAAAGATAAACTTTTCTTTTATTTTCCCCAAGATTCCCATCATCTGTTCATAGCTTTGCTTTGCTTTAAAAATGACATATGGACAAATTCTCAAAATAACACAGGTGATGTTGCCACAGTTTATCTAATGTTGGAGAGGCCATGGCCCAGCGGTGCTGTAGATACAAGGGACTCGGTGCTTCAGGTTCACACAGATTTTTGAGAAAGTAAATAGAAGGGGTTGAGAAGGAAGTGTAGCTGATCTCTAGTGTGGAATTAGGAATAAAACATGAAAGCTTAGACATCAGAATATTGAGACTTCGTCAATAGAAATGGATTGAAGCACACATGAGGTATTTCACTGTAAATACGTAGCAGAATGTTCTCTCCCATTTGAAAATGCACTTATAGCAAAAAGGAAATTTGTATCAAAACTCTTCTAGGTTTATGATTGAAAGAGTGCTGAGAAAATAAAAGCATAAATTCATGTGGCTCTTTCAATGCCCCTGCAGCTGACTTCCTTAAGCATAGAGAATGTGTTTTTAATTATAATCACTCTGGCCACACTATCACTGTTTCTTTGGAGATGCATGATGTTTATTTGGAAGATTTTCTGTTGCTTTAGAACCACAAAACTGCTGACATTTTGCAATGCACTGAAAGTGATGCTCTATAAAGATTTCCATGAGATGATGGTACAGTGAGACTACTTATGGTCTCTATGATATTATTGATGGACATAGTGGCAGTCAGATATGTGTGGGGCAATGAGGCATTGACATGTTTTCAAGGAACATAGAAGACAGTCAAGTCCCCAGACCCAGCAATTCATGTAAATGGACCTTACAGTAGAGTATTCAGAATCATAGGCCAGGTTTATAAGGAGAAGGTTGGTGATAACTATGAAATATTTAAGTAACTAATAACATCAACTAAATAAGCCAGAAAGCCATGACTCTTTAAAGTGAATAAATAGATCATTCCTATAGAAAAATGAGTTTAACTTCCTTCTTTTGTGAATGATTGTGAATGATTAAAACTCATTTCTGTTTACCTCCATGTAGTTGTCCTTATGGTTTTCTGTCACTTAACTTGAATTCTTAATACATTTTAAAGTATCAAATTGAAAATAAAGTATCTGTTAAGAGGTTTCTCACCCTAAGTTTATAAGTTTTCGTGATGCTATGTTCTGGAAGTACAGCAAACTCTCATTAGTTAGGATTACACTAATTTAACTCATCATCTCAATATTGTGTCCTTAAACGTAACACCTATATACAGTTGTTAGTGTGAGTACATGAACTAATAAATCAGTAAATCTGTCTTTTCAGTTCCTTGGTACTTTCTCTGGGTTAGCAAAAAAAAAAAAAAAAAAAAACTTAAGCTTTTGCTTTCCCAGATGGTCTCTGTTTTGCCCAGGTTTTCTCAGAGTATAATTTCTCCAAGCTCAAGGTAGTTCTAGATTTTAAAGATAAATATTTTTCAGTATGGCCTTCAAATGTTAGACAATTATGTAATCTGGTACTTCTTCAAAAAAGCTAAATTCTCTTCCCACTTAGTAGGGCATTCTAATTGAGAGAGCATGTTGGTCTCCAAATGGCAATTTCTAAGGGATTTGTAAAGGTTTATGCATGATTTTCCCCGTGGTAGTTGATATTTCAAAACCTACTTTCCCCCATCCCCACTGCTTTTATAAAGCTCAGCTCTATGAGAACCTATGAAGATGTTTTTAAAATCCCTGGTGCTGAGATTCCTACACTTGAGTATGTGTACAGAAGATCAGCTGGGATCTTGTTAAATATGTTGCTTATCAGACAACATCCGTAGAAATTCAGACTGAATAGGTCTTGGATTGCACTTTGGAAATTGTGTTTGTAAAAGCTGCAGGTGGATGTTGTAGGGAACATCCCAGGCCATACTTGGAGAACAGTTGCCTTAGATTGCTCAGTGTGCTGGCATGGTTGTGTGGGTGTACAAACATCATGCACGCCCATGTAGTCTAGTCTGTCAAGCAGTCTGCTCCCGTCTGGTTGTCCATATCCCATATCTCTCCTCTGCCTCACACCTGCCCCCTCACCCTTGCAATTATGTCATAATTTTACAAAGTTAGCTTCCCAGGAGACCTATGGTAGATAAAATTAATATTATTATAGAAAAGGTCCTAAAATTTTTCTCTGGGGTGGGTGACACTTTGCTTTTGAAAAAGGCTGTACTTCCTTTTCTGTGGGATAGCAGAGCTAGACTGCCCTTGATAAGTATGCCTCTTTCTTTCAATGCCTCTCTTCCATCCTACATTGATAGTGCCCTGTCTGCCAACGTTTTCTCCACCATAACATACCCTGAGACATGTCCTAATTCTCATTGCTCTCCCTAGTTTTTCAAAACACTTTCATGAGCAGCAGATGGTCTGAAAAGCAAGTTAATCTGTAACGTGGTATAAATGGGAATTAGTAAATACTGGTGAATCCAAGCATTAAATCTGGGGCTGCATCTTCATCAACAGTAAGTTGTAGGTTTTGTGCTCGCTTAGAGGGGCAAAGGGGCAAGGGGGTTTTCCTGCTCAAGGGACGTATAATATAGTGGTGGGAATTTCAATATGATACCTTGAAACTGGGGAAATAAATTTGAGCAAATGTAGGATAGGTATGCTTTGCGTCCCTTTATTGGGTGGCGAAGTTCTGCTCCTTCATACAGATGTTTCTGCTTCACCCTTTGGGCTGTAAATCCCTCAAAGTTTCTTAGGTTCTACACACAGCTCCTGTACCACTGTGGACTAAAAAAATAGTAAGTTGCATTACATCCTCCACTCAGTAGAAACTAATGATGGGTTTTCATATAAAGTGAAAGGAACATTTTTTTAAAAATTCAAATTAATAAAAATTTATTAGGCATATTTGTCTTCATAAACTATTTGGTATTGGGTACGATACTCAGTTTTGGGTATTATATAATGGCAAATAACCGTTTTCTGCTTGTGATTTTACTGATTATCAATAGTGCATTCTTTGTTACTCCTACCTAAAACTTGATTGATTGATTGATTGATTGATTGATTGAATCTGTACTTTAAAAATGGCTTCTTAATCCTATTTTTCTCTTGTTTAGTATCTGCTGTTACTATGAACCGTTTTTTTTTTTTTAAGATTATTTATTTATTTGTCAGATAGAGAGGGAGAGGGCACAAGTAGAGGAAGCTGCAGGCAGAGGGAAAAGCAGACTCCCCGCCGAGCAGGGAGCCCGATGCGGGACTCGATCCCCGGGCTCCGGGATCATGACCTGAGCCACCCAGGTGTCCCATCCATTTTCTAAATATACTTGAAGATGGGCAAAATGGAGAAGTGAGTATGCTTTTCCCAGTTTCTTCAAGAGTACAAAAGGACATGTTACAAAGACTGGAATTTGGATTCAGTATATACATAACTTGTTAAGGATAGCCACCCCAAGATAGAAACAATAGCTTTCTTGAGGGAGTGAAACTTAGATCAGACATGATCTGACTTCCTCTGAGGTTCCTGCTTCCCAGGAACTGTTGACTAGACAATGTGCAAACACCCTTCCCATTCAGGATCAGGAAAATCCTGAAGCCAGAGTGTGTTGGAGTGTGCCTGGAGGGCGCTGGACTATCCATTTATAAAATGCCCACTAGAGGGAGTATAACATCATGAATATTTCCTTCCAGGTGCCTTCTTTCTGGTAAGCAAGATTGAAAGGCAAATATCTAGAATTTATTTCATGTTCTCTTTAATATTTTTCTCATTGAAATCTTATGGAAAATTCTGATAAGCAAATATGTTTTTAAGAAAATTTAGTGCAGTATACAATAATGGAACATTAGTATCTTTCTTGTACATGTGAAAAGTTCAGAATTTAAAATCGTGTAGACAGAAAATCGAGATCAGTTATTTGTGCCTATCAATATAAAACCTCTTGATTCTACATCTGAGTATGTTTCACCAAATTGTCTTAGGTTTGTTGTTACTGTTTTGTTTGCGGTGGATATGATTCCACTATTTACCTGTGAGCCTGCCACTTTATTATAGCTTTCCCGAAAAGACTTCAAGATGCACTTTTTCACTGGAGAACTGGTTTGATTATACAGTAACAAAATCAGATGTTTAATTCTTAATTAAAAAAATCTATTTGTCTTAGGAAAATTAAAAATGGAAATTTCTCAGGGATAAAAAGTCGTACTTATTCTTATATAAGTGGTTCTGCATTTATATCTTACTTTCTCATATTTCTGTTAAAATATCTTACATTTTTCCCAGTTTTTCTAATTTGAAAAACAGTCAAAATTTGAAATAAGTTGCCAAGTTCTGTTTTGAATTTTTTATTTTTGAATATTTGGAGAAAAAAATAAAAATAATTTATCTCTTTCGAAGCACTGAACATTAAAACATAATTTTAAAAGTTAAAAGTAAAATATTTATGCAAAACTGAGATGATATAAACTTTTTTATTGGTACATTTTAAACTTGATTTACAAAATTCTCATCAAAGAAAAAGAAGTGCATGTATATCATTGGAAATATTTTTTTTAATGAAAAAATTAACTTCTTAGCATATTAACTATTTGAAAAACATGTCCAACTGATTTTATCACTCACCTTCCTGTCAGCATTTGTGGTCAAAAAAGAGTTTTCCCCTAACGTCTCAGTTCACTGAAAATTGTAACTTTTATTTAGATTGAATTTTTTCATATTTCTTTCCCATTGCAGTAAAAAAAAATACCACCACTTTGTAAGTGATGTGTTGATGTGGAAATAGCTATTTTGACTTTATATTGACTTTTAATAAATTATTTGGGGCAAGGGTGACTTCTTGATCTCTTGATCTGTTCTTTTGTTCTTTTCTTACATTTGCTTCTATTCGCCTGAATGATACTGTCACTGGGTCGACTCCTTCATTACCTCACTTGTAAATAAAATCAATCTCCAACTTTCTTCAAAAGTCAGGCTTTTTCATTGTACTTTTATTTACGTTTAGAAAAGTTTAGTATGAAATTAATACATACTTGTTGTAAACAACCAAACATACGTAAATGGTACTGCAGGACAAAAATTAAAAGGTAAAATTTTTTTCTCCGTCTCTTAGACTTTGTTCTCCCTCTGTGGAATTTGAATCTTCTCAGATATTTTCTAGTACATGCAATCCTGCTATATACACATTATTAGATGTGTATATTTCCTTTCCTTTTTTTTTTTTTACAAAAATGGAATCATATGAAAAATACTCTTCTGTGGCTTTCTTTTTTTCACTAACAGTGTATTTTTAAGAGGGTTCTGTGTCAGTACTTACAGAATTACTTCAGTTTTTACAGTTCCATAAAATACCGTATTTAGGCTCCAGTTTCCTACCGATAGACATTTAAATTGTTTCCAATATTGCATTATATCATAGTGCTGCAGTGTAGGAATTTGAGCAAACATTTTTGGGATCTTGTTCATTTCCTATCTTTTTATAATTAAAATGTGCTGCAAAAAATGGCAGACTTACAATTTATGTTTTATTCATGGCCTATTTCCACAAAGTTTATAAGATGTCTATGTTTTGTATCATTCTGTATCTCTGAACGATATTTACTTTTATGAACAAAGCATGTTGGATGCCAATAATCAGAATTCAAAACAAAAAATGTTTATTTCTCTGAATGTATCTTTACTAGAAAGTGAAAGAATCATTTGTCTTAATAATTCAGGTGGAAACTCTTATGTGAAAGATTGGAGGAAAAATTCCCTCAGTGAATTATCAGAATCACTGTGACTTTAGATCAGGTTGATCAAATATGAAATTAACTGTTGGATGTTAATATTTTTGTTGTTAATTAAATGGCAAGCATTGAGTGGTTAGGTAAAACTGTCATGACAACACACTCTGGAGTACTCTGTAGTAATTAAAAGCAACAAATTATATGTGCATAAAGCAACATGAATATACTGTAAGAACACTATTGAATGATTAATAAAGAGAATGAATCAAAATCTGTATAAATCAATAAACTTTGTTGATTATGAGGTTATAAATCAATGCATTTTACATTAAAATATACACAAGACACTGTATATTAAACAAAAATTCCTAGGAATTCAAGGCTATCCGATATGTTAGCATGGTTCTAGAAACAGTGAAATGGGATTGGGGAATAAACAAAAGACAGGCAGAAAATAAAATAAAGAATAAGCATTTTAACAATGTTTTCATGATTTAGGGGATACTGATGTGTCTTTTTGCTGGAATCAATGATTTCCCATGAACACTTTCTAAACTGACCTGTTCTTTGAATATTTTTGTTTTTGTTTTTTTCAAGTGGACAGTTGCTGAAATAGGCAGGAAAGATGCAGTACTCACATTCCTCAAATGCAGTGACAGGAATTAGTATCTAGCTATAATTCTGTGGCTGAAATGATGGTATATTTTAGAGATGACAGTAGTGGGAGGTTACCTGTATTCTGGGTCTACCTGGGACTTGTTTGAGGTGGTTAAATTGCTCGAAAGGTGAGAGATACATGGTTGTATTAAAGCTTTGTTATAACATGACCCCAAAGTCAGGACACAAGGATAGCCCAGGTAGCTAACTGTTCGAACTCTTCTTCCTGGCTCTCTGAAGAGATGTTCCAAGAGCTGGGAAGTGGGCCTGAGGGGTAGAGCTGTCCAATAGTCAAGGTTCAGAGCCAAGGGGAACTAAAGACTGCGTCGTGAGCAAATGATAAAACAAACAGCTAAAATTTGCATCCAACATGCCATGCCTGGTCCTAACCACGCAACACACACCTGTTCAATCTTCACAACAAAGCCATGAGGTTATAGATGAGAAAACTGAGCCACAGAGAAGTGAAGTACTGGGCTTAAGATTATGCGATTAGTGAATGGTGGAACTGATATTGAAATCCAGGATGATTGCTAAAGGGTCTATGTTCTTACCCAATATTGCCTCTTTGAAAAGGGTGGGGATGGTGAAATAATCAACCATTTCATGTGGTAGGTTCTGGTGGGCTTGTAGAAGCAGTGGTGGAGATGGAATCCAAAGACATGGAGGGAAGGCCTGGTGGAATGGGATAGAAGGGTCAGCGAGAAGTGGTAGAAATCCCGAGGCCATTCTGTGGGGGCTGGAGGGGTCGTGTCGTGCGTCCTGGTCTTGATGAGCAAGGCAGGAGCTCCGAGGGCTGGTCAGCCCGTTTGTGTAATAGGAAGATCTCAGTTCCCTTCATCTCTCAAGCCTTAGCGCAGATTTCTGAATAATAAGTTTGGCAGTGTGGAGGCAGCCAAATCAGGATTCTGGAAACGGGATATTCTTTGTTTTGGTGAAGTTGGCAGCCCTCTCTGTATCTTCTTTCTGGATGAATAAAAACTCCAAACATCATGAGCCGGATGTTTGAATGTTTTTAAACCTTGTAATTTTGTGGATTTTTCCTGGCCCCCTTCCCCAGACTCCCACCCCAGTGATGTCACGAAGCTTTTGCATTCGGTTTCTTCATTTCTCTTGACTTTCCAATGAAGAAAGTGTGATTTGAGTTTCTTTTCTCAGGAAGGTGATGGCAAAAGGGTATTTATAGTGTTGAAGAATTTTTATTTTCTCTCAGACATCTAGGATGAGTAGTATATTTTAAACCCTACCCTCCAGGATATCTCCCTTCTGCTGAGATAATAAAATTGATCAGATGTTTTGAGGTTAAATAAACTGTTGTAATAATCTGGCAGCTGCCCGCTGGTTATGGTTTTTCAAAAGCAATTACTCACTCTGGAGTCAACTTTGAACTCTACATTTTAATTGAAAAAGCTAATTGTAGGCTATTGCTTCTGATGGAGCATTTGATTTGGCAGATTAGGAAGTAAAAGGACATTGAGAAGGGAGGGGAGAGGAAGAGAAAGTAAAGTGTTGTGGAGCTTAAATTCCTGTTTATGTACGATTGTTTTCACACACAACATATCGTATGCAACCGGAGAAATGGCAGTTGGACTAAAAAGTCTCCAAGGCATCCGTCTGAGACTGGTCTGCACAATCCTTATTTTTGGTTTGCTTATCTCTCAATCTCTTCTCTCCCTCCTTCTCTCTCTTTCTGTGTGTGTGTGTGTGTGTGTGTAAGTGAAAGATGCTGCAAGTGTTAATTTCTTAAATTTAATTCAAATACGAAATTTCAGGAAGAATTTTCAAGATAATTATTAGACCATGCTCATATGCCTAATCAAGAGCTTTTTTCTTAGTTTTGGAGGTGCTAGTGGATAGGGAATGCTATTTGCTTTCACCAAAACATAGCTAACAATTTTACTTATATTCAGTAAGAGGTGGGGATTATCGATGTGAGTGTCCAAAAGGACAAATCAAGCCTCTATGGAATCATTAAGAATCTATATTAGTACAAGAGAGGCACCAAACACCCCAAAAGAAATACAGCTACACTGAAATTTGCATCCAGGACAATTAGTAGCATTATTAAAATGGCAAGAAAATAGCTGTTAGAATGAAGCTAAAAAATGTGAGATTTTATATTTCTGCAGTCTTGTCCCCATCTAAAAGCAAAGTTAGTACTTCTAAGTTTATTTAGCACAGGCGATACTGTGCATTTTATAGATATACATCCTATAAATTAAAAAAATATGTATGAAATATATAAAAAATATATATGAAATATATATGTGAAAGTCATATATCTATATGACTCGTTTGGACTTTATGCTCTAATATCAATTGGCAAACTGTGCTGGGAATTTCCTGTGAATCTAATAAAATGTAGATAGTCTAAATTATGGCTGAAATGAAATGCATGAGTATATGAATAATTTTACACAATGTTTTAAAATGCTAGTTACATATCATTGGGAAATCTAATTTATTTTTAGACTTTTTGTGGAATGCAGATTTGGCTCATCACAGTCCTGTTGATATTTTCATTGACCTCATAAATATAACTTAATCTCTATGCATCAGCTTTCTGATCTGTAAAAATAAGATACTCTTCCCACACACTTTGCGCTCAAATTCCTCTGTTGAAACAATAAATAGGTTTGTAATATATGAATTTGAGTCCTGCTTCACAACCCAGTGTTCTCTTTATCAACAACAAAGGGGGGGGGCTGACATTTATTTGGTGTTTCAGTATCAAATTTGAAGATACTATAGTTAATGAAAAAGAGAAACATCTGTGTTGATATTATGAGGATTATTCTGAATTATAGATATCACTGGAAATATCAGTTGCCTACTACGTGATTTCCAAGAGCCATTTTTGTGATCTCAGTATTCATAGAGGTTCTCAAGTAAAAATGACACAAGGCAAGCCCTTATAGAGAGATGAAGACTTCAATTAAACATATTTTGTTCTTTTAAAGTATTTTAAAACAGCATCTATTTATGTATTTGTACTCATAGACCTCTACTTTTAGCAAACTACTTTCTTGGTTTAAAAATTAGGAAAAAGAAAAAAGATAATTCCTGTGATAAGATTATAGAAAATTTTTCTCTTTCCTTTGAAAGAAAAGATTGAAGAAAAAATTAAGCTTTTTAGATAATCGTAGTAGAGGCAGAATTTAGAGAACATTGGATTAATACTTTAATTATGGGAAAGTTTCATTTTTGAAGAAGGAAAATATTTAGTTGGATAATGTTTTTTTTCTTTTTTTTTTAAACTATGAATTTATTGAGGTAAATAGAATTTTCTCCTCTGACAGTCTTAGGATGTAGGGAAGACGTGTTTGAAATGACAATTCTAGAGTCTGGATTTCAAAAACCAAACAAAACCAAAGACTCTTCCAGCACGAGGGTGTAATAGACATTCTAGAACGCTAGTTTTGGAAACAAAAGATGGAATTACACCTCAGCTCTAACGGCTACTTTTGACCTTGGATATGCTTCCGAATCCCAATAAATCTAAATATTCTCATTTTTATAATACAGGGATAATAATAATAATGCCTGGTACTAGATTATGGTTAAGATTAAATGAGTTACTACAAACAGATAAAACTGCTTAATATGCAGTAGCTGTTATTCCACTACACACTGTCTATGTTTTGTAAATGATGGTAATGGAGTTTCCTCAAAATAATCACAAATTATAGAAATAAAAACACAAAGTTATATTTGATATGAAAAATAAAACTTAAATTTCAGAAAAGTCACAAAGAAGTATATAAATATTTTGAGTATATAGTTGGACTTTAGTTGTCAAAGCTTCAAGAAAAAATTGAGGATTAAGAAACTGTAGTTATAGGAATCCTCTTACCCCATTAACAGATACACACCATGATGAAAAAATTATTAGGATAGAAAAAAATTTAAAAAAATAAAGTTCAAACAGGAATAACTTCATGTCTTTAGGTAATTTCCCATTTTTTCTGTAAATACATTTGATTATGGACTAAACTAATGGAAAATGTGTTCCTTTTCAAGAAAAATGAGAGAAAAGACCAGAATTGAGCTTGTTGAGATAAATGGAAAATTTTCAAGTACCAATGGCTGTTGGGATTTTATTGTAGTTAAATCCCATACTCTTAATTTCTATAGCAGCACCTTACTGCTCTGGGGGATAAGACATGCCATTCTTTTGTTTGCCCTACAGACTTTACAGTATCTCACCACCAGCGTTACCTGGATTTCTACCCACCACAAAAGACTGTGGTGGGCGGGCGTGTGTCCCTCAAGAGACTTCCGAGAATGGCGTGCAGGTCACTAGCTACTACCTGTGGTAGGATCAGGTTCACTGAGAGTGCTAGCCAAAGCAGAGGCACGACGCAGCGTCTCCGGTTACGTGGTCCATCTGCTCTCAGCTCTGGTGGAGGTTTGATTAGAAGACTGCATTTTGTTTTTGCAGACATACACTTGAGTCTTATTGAGATAATTTGCTGCAAAGAAACTCTGGCTACTGCTCAGGTGAAACAGCTTTCTTTCCATACGGTTTCACTTTACTGGAGGTGAGATCCAAGAACTGCTTTTTAATGGGAGAAGAAGGATTTCTCCAAGATGACTGCTAGGATTTCTTCAGTCTACTTTCTTTCGTTTCGAGTTGATTGAGGGCATCAGATAGGATTCTTGTTCTACTCTACATGCTTCTTGTCAACTATCTTGCCTTTCACAGTCTGACTACACAGGGACATTTACAGCCTTCCAGGGGAGTCTGCCAGACTTAGGTGTTATGCGCCATACCTCCAGGGATCATTACCATATGGTATTTTAGGAGAGGACACAGTTCATTTCAATGCAATTCAAATGAGCAGATTTCTTTTCTTTATTGCACCACTGCATTTGAAGGCAATCCACCAGAGGCAGAGTCTAACTCTCAAAGGAATGCTCTGCCCACTCTGTCCATTTAACAGGACGTTTGGCTCAAAAATCTAGTCGGTTGATCACACATGTGCAACAGATGTGTGAGCATGCGTAGCGAAAATAAAAAATAAAAAATCCCAGCAGTGTACTGTGGGAAATGTAGCAGAACTACTGGAAAACAGGCCACAAAGAAGTCTGGTACTAAAACTTTGATTTTTGTTGTTGGAAGGGCAATGTTTCTTATTAATCTTTCCCTCCTTTCCTAGGAGGAAAAGGTGTAGGTTTCCACTATTATTTTGCAGTGATTATTCATGTAACAGTGGTGAGGAAACTTTGTTCATTTTCACAGACCTCATCTTATAAAGATATAATTCTAAATATTTTGACCAGACTTTCTTGGGCCTCTGCTTCTCAGGAACTGAGTGTTGGCACACTTCCACCAAAAAAACCACCCATTTACAAGAGAGGATATCAGAAATATACATCCTTTCATCCATGCCCCACAGGCTTACATGGAAAGAGAGAGCACCAGCTGTTTTTCTCATGGTGAATAAGGGTTACTTGGGGAAATCTCTCTTCCTGTTTTTATATGGACAACTAAATTGTTGCATAGCCAGTTAATTTTGGTTAGGTCAACAGCACAAGGTTAATTATTGGAACCTTCCTCTTTTGCCTGTGTGAGAGTAAAAGATTAATAGGAACCAAAAGAAGAAAATGAAATATAGCGACTTATTCTAGAAGAACTATTTATTTGGGAAATATTTGTTTTGCTTTTATTATATTTGAGAAGATTCTACACTTACTCATCTTTGTCTTCTAGGAAATAGTAGAAATGTGAAAACCTGAGTGATATGAAATTAATTAGTTTCAGGAAAGATTTTATATTACGTTAAAACATATCACTTTTACTTTATAATGACAGCATTTTTTTAAAAAAGAGAACTATTGGCCAACTTATTCAATACCTTTGAAATTGTCTTTTCCTGCTGCCTTTGCACCTCAATTTGGCTTAAATAATTCTGTACCTTTTTTTTTAAAGTTCTGTTATGGTCTTACATTCTCTTTTTAACCTTGGATTTAATTAATGCCTCAAAGGGCACATGGCCTGATTTCTTTCACTATACCATATTTTGATCCAGCTGCATGTTATTATATAACCCCAGAATAAAGCAACCATATCACTGTTGATATATTCTACTTATGTCCTTTGGATTTGGTCAGCATTACATATGGAAGCAGAAACCCACCCTGTATTGTTATAAGGATGGTTTTTCATTCATATCCTTGTTACTCTTAATAAACGTCCCAAAGAAAAATATTCTCCAGCAGCCACTCATAAAGAAGCAGAAAATGGCAAAACCACAGCATAGAAGGAAACCTATGTGAAAACACTGGTTGTGTCTTCCTGGATACAGAAAACAAATAGAGCTTTTGAAAGAGCTTGCCAATACACGCCTGCCAAATAAAATATTGTTTTATGAAGTCAGGAAAAAACTAATTTTAAAGGTTATTGTAGGTTATTTGTGGTCACTTCTGGTGTGCATACAACATGATGTCATCCTGAACTCTTCTCTATTTATATTTCAGTCTTAGAGGTCTTTTGTTTAAAACTCGATCTCAGCTACTAGAGACAATGAAAATACTCTTATTCAATACTCATAAAATTCTAGACTGAAAAAAATCAGAATAGATGGAAAAAAGTCCCAGCCAAGTCTAGGCAAGAAATCATTTAGGCAGATCTATCTTCTGAAATCATACCTACACTGTAGACACCTTCTCAGGACACATTTTCTGGAGAGCTGCTCAAATGCCTGGAAAGTAGCCACGTGTCCAAATGGTTCTGCTGGAAAACTATTGCCCTTTGGGTGGGGGTAAAATGGGACCCTTGCCAGAGACATCTTATCTGAGGAAGGGGAGCAAGGGATTCCTTAGCCTGTCCAATTTCTTTCTCCTTTTGAGTGGACCACTGCCTATACTACCCAGATATCTTTCACTTGTTTGCATGATCTCCTGCAGCAGATTCTCTTCTTCCCTATATCGGAGCTGATTTTTTTTTTTCTTTGTGGGAATTTTTTTGCTTGGAAAACCCCTCTTTGTTGAGGTAGTCCTTGGTGAACTAGGAAATGTCAAATAAATACTGGGTGAAGACAGAGTGGAAGGCCAGAGAGATGTTAGCAACTGGAAATGGGGGAAGCTAAGAAGTCTCTTGAGGAAAAAAAAATAAAACAACATTTGATATTGGAAAGAGCACATAATTTTACTAAAATGTAAAAGAAAATGCATGTTTATAGTGGAAATCTGACACTATAAAAAAGTTATCAGGATACCAAGCTGACATCATTTGCATTGTCTTTAAATTCATTTTAATGAATTCAAAGAATGTTTTTAGAGCACCTTGATGTTCCAGGCATATTGTGTTAGAGAACAAATGAAATAAAGCAGTTATAATAGAAGATACTGAGTCCAATGGAGAAAAATGAACAAGGAAAGAAATACGTGGAGTGCTGTAATGGAAGAATTATAATTTTAAGTTTGGTGATCCGGTGACACCACACTAAGAAAGTGACATTTGAGTAAAACATTAAGTTGTGGAAGGGGTAAACCATTATGCTGTCTTCATTTGGAAAGCATGGTAGACAGAAAGGGTGAGTAAAAAGCTCCAAGGTAAGGGGACATATGGTGTATTGGAGGAAGAGCATGAAGGCCAGTATTCATAGCATGTATGTCTGTGGTTATATTAACTTCATCTGCACTTGCATGCGAGTTCACCCCTGCCTTCCATACATGCAGGCACTTTAAAATGCCTGAGATATTTTGAGCAAATACACATTTCAGTAACACAATTTTGTCGTTAAATGTTAAGGTGTACTATTCACAATTCAGGTTTAAGTAAACTGCTCTTTGAAAATCTGCTCTTTACATGAGAATGGGACGTATCAGCCAAACCAGTGAGGTGAGAGATGATTCTGATGTGTTAGTAATTGTATCATCACAATGTTTGTATTGTGCTAATGTTCTAAGTATATTAAGTACTCCAAACCTATAGATAAATTTTGTCACAAGATGGACAATAATTTCTTACTGATCCTTTCTTTTTGGGAAACTTAGTCTGTGAAATGATTTTCTCATCTCTCTGCATAGCTTTGAAGATGATATGAAACACAAGATTCATTCAGTTGATAAAACTTTAGAGAATATATAGTAAAGAATATAAAGTAACTATGTAGTGTAATATAGGAATATGTAATGAGTTAGTAAACAAGATATAGGGAAGTCAAAGCTGGGATATTGATTATTCCTTTAATAGAACTCCCAACTTGACTGTATGCTTGTTTGTCACCATGGGGATAGTTTTAGAAAAGTGTCGTTTGGGGTTTCCGTGTTCCTGGGTTGCTTTGTATCAGGAGTAATCTCTTGGAAAGAAAATTGGAAGGAAGACTGAATTAAAACTAACAATAATAAGATAAGATTGGAACTGTCCTTCTTTTTCTCTTTTAATGGAGGGAAGAGAATAGACTGGGCCCCTTGATGAGATTACACGTCCTCTTTGATAATGTCTAGAGGGCTATGTCCTTTTGACAGCGTAGTAGCAGCAAACCACCCAATGAGGCATCAGCTGTCTCATTAGGAAACAGGTTTGCAACTTGTCATTCCTGTTTCTATATGAAGAAAGGAGAAAAAAAGAGGTTCTGTCCTCTAAGGTTTTCTTCAGTTATAAAGCGTGAAAAAATAGTAATAATAATAAAGACCAAGGGAAGTTTGTGCACGGTTAACTAGGGACATAATGGGACTGACTCAGAGGTGAGTCAGATTCTCTGCTAGCTGGTCCCGGATCACTGCAAGGTTCATTGAGTGAATCTCAGACCTAGAGCATCATTGTCCCTCTTTGGGTGCGTTCCAATTAAGGGACAGTGCTGTTAAGATGGCTGAGTTGGCAACTCTATGGCCTTGAGGATCCCTGAATCCAACTGTGCCCTAGCTATAAATTAGCTGAAATGATTCCAAGGACTCTCGGTTGCATCTTCTTTTCCTCCTCTATGATTGATAAGCCAAGTCAGCTCACTTATGATGATGTTCATAAAATATTTTACAAGTTACTGAAAAAGTGTCCTGCATTTAGCCCTGGGGTTTATTTGGGTTCTCTTCTTGCAGAAAAAGATAGATATCATTATACCTCATGATATGGGATAGCATATCTTGACAAAGAAGACAAAGAAGTAAAAATAGTACCAAATGGAAAATATAAGGCTGGGGCAGCCATTAGTTACATGAATGATAAACGTTCTGAACAAGAGTCATTTTATTTTGGTTTTGTGTTATTTATCAATCATTGTTTAGATGGAAATGGTTCATTTTAATAGGAGAAAATCACCTAGTACAGGAGGGCTTGTAATGAGAAATGGCAGTTCTCTAACTCATGTCTTTTTATCCACAGTCCCATTCCAAAGAGGTAGCTCCTTGTAATTTTTGATTTTGTTCTGCTACATGTTTATTTTTAAAAAATCTGAAACATTCATTTTCCTAAGCCTTATCAGAGTATTTTACAGAATATATTCAGTACCTTAAAAGTCCTTTGTGCTCTGTCTATTCATCCTTTTCCCTCCCCCAGCCTATGGCAACCTCTGATCTTTTTTATGTCTCCATAATTTTGTCTTTTCCAGAATGTCATGTAATTGGAATCATACAGTATGTAACCTTTTCAGATTGACTTCTTTTACTTAGTAATATGTCTTTCAGGTTTCTCCAAGTCTTTACATGGCTTGATAGCTCATTTCTCTTTAGTGCTGAATAATATACTATCGTTTGAATGTTCCACTGTGTAGGTATCCATTCATTACTGAAGTACATCTTGGTTGCTTCCAAGTTTTGGCAATCATAAATAAGCTGCTATACAATATGTGTCCAGGTTTTTGTGTGGATAAAAATTTTCAACTCCTAGGGGTGCCTGGGCAGCTCAGTTGGTTAAGTGACTGCCTTCGGCTCAGGTCATGATCCCGGAGTCCCGGGATCAAGTCCCACATCGGGCTCTCTGCTCGGCGGGGAGTCTGCTTCTCCCTCTGACCCTCTCCCGTATATCTCTAATTCTCTCTCTCTCAAATAAATAAATAAAATCTTTTAAAAAAAGTTTTCAACTCCTTTGGATAAGTATCAGGGATAGTGGGGCACCTGGGTGGGTAAGTCGGTTGAACGTCCAACTCTTGATTTCAGTTCAGGTCATGATCTCAGGGTCATGAGATCAAGCCCCATGTCCAGCTCTGTGCTGGACATGGAGCCTGCTTAGGACTCTCTCTATCCCACTCCCTCTGCCCCCTCCCAACTTGCTCGCACACTCTCTCTAAAAAAAAAAAAAAAAATCAGGGAGAGTGATGGCTTGATTATATGGTAAAAGTATGTTTAGTTTTGTAAGAAACTGTCAAATGGTCTTCCAAAATAGCTGATCCATTTTACATTCCCACCAACGATATATGAGAGTTCCTGTTGATCCACATCCATATCATCAATTGGTGTTGTGGGAATTCTGACCATTCCAAAGATGTGCAGCGGTGTCTCTATATTGTTTTAATTTGCATTTCCCTTATGATGCATGGTGTGGAGCATCTCTTCATATGCTTATTGAACATCTGTGCATCTTTTTTGGTGAGGTGTTTTTTTTTTTAAGATTTTATTTATTATTTGACAGAGAGATAGAGAGAGAACACAGATAGGCAGAGTGGTGGGCAGAGGGAGAAGCAGGCTCTCTGCTGAGCAGAGAACCCAATGTGGGGCTCGATCCCAGGGCCCTGGGATCATGACCTGAGGTGAAGGTAGATGCTTAACTGACTGAGCCACTCAGGCACCCCTGGTGAGGTGTTTCTTAAGGTTCTGGCCTATTTTTTAATTGGGTTGTTTGTTTTCTTATTGTTGAGTTTTAAAAGTTCTTTGTATTTTTTAGCCTTTTTTAAAAAAGATTTATTTATTTTAGAGACAGAGTGTGTGCGTGCATGAGTGGAGGGAGGGGCAGAAGGAGAGAACCTTCAAGCAGACTCTTTGCTGTGCTCCGAGCTCAGTGCAGGGCTTGACCTCATGATCCAGGAGATCATGACCTAAGCTGAAGCCAAGAATCAGACACTTAACTGACTGAGCCACCCAGGTGCCCATGTATTTTTTAGATAACATTTCCTTCTCAGGTTTGTCTTTTAGAAATATTTTCTCCCAGTCTGTGGCTTTTCTTCTCATTCTCTTGACATAGAAGAAACTGTTTTGTTTTGTTGTTGCTGTTGTTGTTTTAGTTATTTCATTTTAATGAAGTCTAGTTTATCAATTCTTTCTTCCATAGATTGTGCCTTTGGTGTTGTAGCTGAAAAGTCATTGTCAACCCAAAGTCATCCAGGTTTTCTTCTATGTTATCTTCTAGGAATCTTAGAGTTTTGTGTTTTATATTTAGATATGTGATCCATTTTTAGTTAATTTTTGTGAAAAGTGTAAGATTTGTCTAGATTCAATTTTTTTTTGAGCATGGATGTCCAGTTGTTCCAGCACCATTTTTTTTAAAGATTTTTTATTTATTTATTTGACAGAGACAGACACAGAGAGAGCACAAGCAGGGGGGAGCAGCAGAGGGAGAGGGAGAAGCAGGCTCTTTGCTGAGCAGGGAGCCTGATGTGGGGCTCAATCCCAGGACCCTGAGATCATGATCTGAGCCAAAGGCAGACGCGAACGACTGAGCCACCCAGGCACACAGCCCCCCCCCCCTTTTTTTTTCCAGCACCATTTGTTGAAGAGATTATTTTTTCTCCTTGTATTGCCTTTGTTCCTTTGTCAAAGATTAGTTAAGTGTATTTGTGCAGGTCTATTTCTGAGCCCTCTAGTCTCTTCTGTTAATCTATTTGTTTATTCTTTTGCCACTATCACACTGTCCTAAATCCTGTAGCTTTATAGTAAGTCTTAAATTGAGTAGTGTCAGTCCTCCAACTTTTTTCTCCTTCAAGATTGTGTTGGCTCTTCTGGGTCTCTTACCTCTCAATATAAACTTAAGAATCTGTGTATTGATAATCCACAAAATAACTTGCTGAATTTTAATTGGGATTGCATTGAATCTCTGGATCAAGTTGGGAAGAATTGACATCATAACAATATTGTATCTTTTTATCCATGAATATGGGATATCTCTCCCTTTGTGTAGTTAGTTTTTATTTCATCAGAGCTTTGTTTGTTTGTTTGTTTTTTAAGTAGTCCCCATACCCAACATGGGGCTTGAACTTACCACCCTGAGTTTAAGAGTCTCATGCTCTACCAACTGAGGTAGAGGGCACCAACCAGGTGCCCCTCATTCATCAGAGCTTTATAGTTTTCCTCATGGAGATGTTGTACATTTTTTGTTAGTTTTATACCTAAGTATTTCATTTTTGGGGTGCTGATGTAAGTGGTATCATGTTTTTAATTTCAGATTCCACTTGCTCATTATTAGTATATATGAAAATGATTGACTCTTGTATATTGGCTTTTTATCCTGCAACCTTGCTATAATTATTATTTCCAGGAGGTTTTTTGGTTGTTTCTTTGAGATTTTCTACATACCTGATTATGTCATCCACAAACAAAGTTTAATTTCCTATTTTACAGTCTCTGTAACGTTTACTTCCATACCTTTTCTTATCTTATCCCTTAGCTTGAACTTCCAGTATAATGTTGAAAAGGAGTGGTGAGAGGGGACATCCTTGTCTTGCATCTGATGTTAGTGGGGAAGATCTGAGTTTCTCATCATTAATGGTATTAGTGGTAGGTTTTTGTAGATATTACCAATTTAAGAATGCTACCCTTTTATTCCTAGTTTACTCAGAGTTTTTATCATGAGTGGGTGATGGATTTTATGAATTTTTTTAATCTATTGATGTGATCATGTGATTTTTCTTTTTTAGTTTGTTGAGGTGATGGATTATATTATTTTTTAACGTTGAACCAGACTTGCACACCTGGAATAAATCCTACTTGGTTGTGTTGTATAATTCTTTTTATACATTGTTGGATTTGATTTGCTGATATTTTGTTCAGAATTTTTGCATCTATATTCATGAGAGATATTGGTCTGTAGTTTTCTTTTAATGTCTTCGTCTGGTTTTGGTGTTAGGGTAATGCTGGCCTCCTAAGATGAGTTAGGAAGTACTCTCTCTACTTTTATCTTCTGAAAGAGATAGTGGAGGGTTGGTATAATTTCTCCCTTAAATGTTTGATAGAATTCACCAGTACACCCATTTAGCACCTTTTGGTTTTGAGGATTTTCATTATTGATTCAATTTCTTTAGTGGATATTGGACTATTCAGATGGTCTATTTCTTCTTGTGTGAGTTTTGGCAGATTGTGTTTTTTAAGGAACTGGTCCATTTCATCTAGGTTTTCAAAGTTGTTGCCGTAGAATTGACCATAGTCTTACTTTTTTTTTTTTTTAAAGATTTTATTTATTTGAGAGAGAGAGCATGAGAGACAGAGAGCACGAGAGGGAAGAGGGTCAGAAGGAGAAGCAGACCCCCCGCTGAGCAGGGAGCCCGATGTGGGACTCGATCCTGGGACTCCAGGATCACGACCTGAGCCGAAGGCAGTTGCTTAACCAACTGAGCCACCCAGGCGCCCGACCATAGTCTTACTTTATCCTTTTAATGTCCATGGAATCTGTGGTCATGCCCCCTTTTTCATTTCTTTTTTTTTTTTTTAAGACTTTATTTATTTATTTGACAGAGATGGAGACAGCGAGAGAGGGAACACAAGCAGGGGGAGTGGGAGAGGGAGAAGCCAGGCTTCTCAGAGCAGGGACCCGAGCCGAAGGCAGACGCTTAACCGACTGAGCCACCCAGGTTCCCCCCTTTTTCATTTCTGACAGTAATAATTTGTGTCTTCTCTCTTTTATTCTTAGTCTGGCTAGAGGCTTGTCAATTTTATTGAGCTTTTCAAAGAACCATCTTTTGGTTTCACTGATTTTCTCTATTGACTTCCTCTTTACAATTTCATTGATTTCTGCTCTAATTCTTATTCTTTCCTCCTTTTTACTTTGGATTTAATTTGCTCTTTATTTTCTAGTTTCCTAAGTTGGAAATTTAGATGATTAATTTTAGATGTTTCTTCTTTTTCTAATATATGCATTCAATGCTATAGATTTTTATCTAAACATTACTTTTGCTGTATCCCACACATTTTGATAAGATGGGTCTTCATTTTTTCCTCAATATATTTTTATGATTTCTCTTGAGATTTCTTCTTTGACCCAAATTTTAGAGGTGTATTGTTTAATCTCCCCCTATTTGGGGCTTTTCCAGTTATCTTTCTGCTACTGATTTCTAGTTTAATTCCATTGTGATCTAAGAGCATACACTCTATGATTTCTGTCCTTTTAAATTTGTTAAGGTGTGCTTCATTGCCCAGAATGTGGTCTATTTTGGTAGATGTTTCTTATGAGCTTGAGAAGAATGTGTATTCTATTATTGGATGAAGCAGTTTGTAGATGTCAACTATATCCAGTTCATTGATGGTGCTGTTGAGTTCAGCTTTCTTTACTAATTTTTTGCCTGCTGGATCTTTCCATTTCTGACAGAAGGATGCTACAGTCTCTAGCTATGATAGCGACTTCATCTATTTTTTTCTTTTTTTGCATTTCTATTAGTTTTTGCCTCACGTAGCTTAATGCTCTGTTGTTAGGTGCTTATATATATTAACGATTGTCATGTCTTCCTGAGGAATTGACCTCATAATCATTATGTAATGCCGTTATTTATTCCTAAGTACTTTCTTTGCTCTGAAGTCTGGCTGTGTGAATTATAGCTATTCTTGCTTTCTTTTGATTGGTGTTACAGGTATATTTTTGTCATTCATTTAATCTATAGTCATCTTTATATTAAAAGTGGTTTTCTGGTAGATAGCGTATACTTGGGTCTTATTTTTTGATCCACTCTGACAATCTCTGTCTTTTCATTGGTGCATTTAGATCATTGACATTCAAAGTGATTATTGATGTAGTTGGATTAATATCTACTGTGTTGGATTAATATCTACTGTTTTCTATTTGTTGCCCTTGCTCTTTGTTTCTATTTCTGTCTGATTCTACAATTTGTTAATTCCACTGATTCTTCTTCGTGGTGTTTGATTTCCTACGTATTTGGTGACTTTTGAGTTTAAGCTCATATTTCTTAGTTGTTTATCTAGCATTTTGTTAAATCCTTGGTTTTGGATTGGCGTCCCTTGGAAAAGATATGAAATTTTTTCTACCAGTGGTTATACTTACTACTAATCTAAGACCACTTCAAAATAAATTCCTGCTTTAAGATTCTTCACACATTCCAGACAATATATCATTGGTTAGTAAAACTCATTGAGAACCTGTTTGTATTTATAAATTCTTAAGAAAGTTAACTTCTTTTCCTCTGCCAGTACCAAATTTCGAGATACATTTTTTTCTTTTACTATTTGCAGAAAAGGTGTCGTTGGTGGTGAGAGATGGAGGTGTGGGGTGAGAGTAAGAACCTAAGAGATTATAGGAGGCAGAGTACACCTGTATACTATCCAGAATATGGCACCATGTCCTCTCCAGTTTATGTAGGAAAATCATCTATAAGGGTTTCCATGTTGGCTTGGCTCTAGGGTTTATTCATGTTTCCCATGATTTTGAAACTTTGAAAACAGGAGCTCAAGATTACCTGGGTTTGGCAAATATCTTCCAGGTAAAAATATTTTTCTTTTGCTTAGTTTCTGTCACTGTATTTTTAAGCCTCAAATAATCCTTACCTTTTTATAGCATCCCCACAAATTTAACTGATGCTATGTACATTGCATTTTTAGTTATTTTTAGAGCAGGTTATGGTTATGTTAGGGTATCTAGGCTGCCCAACTGCCAGAAAGAAAATTTGCCTCATCTTCTTTTTGTTATTTTGGTATATTTTCTAGTATACTACTCATTCTCCTTCCATTTCTTTAACTGCTATGAGTATATTATTTGTTTTTGTTCTTGTTATTATTACTGTCATTTTAAGTGGTTACAACAGGAAAGGACAGCAAGTATGTGTGCTTGGTCAAATTCGTTAAGTTACTAAAAAGCCAAATTTTAATTACTTTGAAAATGTTAATTTTCAAAATAGAATGCAGCAAGAAATTTTTAAAAATTAATATGAATATTCTTCATTTTTTCATTATTTTGAAAGTGGATTTTTAAAGTGGATTAATGAAAAAGTGTTTTGTATTGGACTGAATATATAAAAATTTAGTGTATCACAGTTCTTATGCTAATATGATTAGATATTTTTGAACAGTTATATACTCAGTTTGTTCTTTCAGTAAATTTAACAATCTTTTTTGAACATGAATTAATTGCCAAATGCCAGATAAAAATATTCACAAAAGTACATTACTTTTTCAAGAATGAGATTTTTTTTTGGAAATGTATTTTAAGAATAATAATTCCTATTTTAGAATATTAGGCATATTTTAAATACTATTTGAGGCTACCTACATAACTGTAAATTTTTAAAATGCATTAAGTCATAATATCTGGATATAACATGGAACTTTTTATTTTGCTGTTCTTTTAAAAGCAATGGCATGGCAGAAATTTCCAACCTCTGATCAGGACATATATATTAACATTTCATGGAGAAAGAGAAATTTGGATCATATTTAGGATACGCCAAAAAGTAAAATAAATATACACTAGATAAGAATATTTCTCTGTGGTTTGGCCCACATAGACACATTCCCTGGCCAGTTGACAACTGGTCTCTCGGGAAGTGTAAACATAAAAAAAAAATTGTATATGTATATATTTGGTATTATCTGCTCTAGAGTAGGCTTGGCTGTAGCTGTAGCAATAGCAGCTGTCAGAATTGGTAGTCTTCTAGGAGATAAGACTAGATGGAGAAATTAGAAAGTCTTTATTTTGGACTGATATAAATCTTGAGTTTGGCAAACATTTGCACAGATTCTATGTTTGTGGTATCATAATCCATGGATCCCCTGTAGTTAAGTTTGCATTATTTGTCAAGTAGACATGTGTTATATTAGAGAGACAAGGAAGAAATAAGTCTTCAATGAAGTATTCCTTTATTAAATTAGTACTACAATAACTCTGTATACTAACCAAGAATATGGCACCATTTCTTCTGACTCCAGGCTAAAATTCAGTAGACTTGACTCACTGTTGAAATTTAAAGGTATTTCAAATTATAAAAAAACCTTGAAAATCCAGCTGGCTAATATTTGAACATCTATTATCATCTGTTCCAGTTGTTGGCTATCTTAATGAATAGAATGAAGTTCCTGTGGAAAATTTTCCTAACCAGCTGATAGCAGTAAAGATCCATTAACAGAAATAAATGTTCCTGCTCATTCAATTTGATTGTTGTTGTTTTTCAAGATATGAACTCAAAGGTAGGATTTTTGCTGTGGAGGTTTGAAGATTCTATCACAAGTTTTTTCCCTGGAAAGACATTATAAGGTCAGTATGGAATCTTGCCAAGGGTTTCTTGGTTACTTCTCATAGAAGCACTCAGAATTTTTAGTGAGTTATAGAAAGTAATTTATAACATACTACATTCATTATTACAGTTTGAGTATTAACATCACTTGCAGGCTATCATGATTAGCTTCTTAACAATAAATTTAGGTGAGCAATTTGAAAATGTGATATCTATTGTATGACCATGCTAAAGCACTGACCATCTTACAGAATAATATAATTTCTTTATTACATTTAATATAGGTGAACATTAGCTGTTGCCGTCTATCTCCTACCATGAAATTTTGGTTGGCTTTCTTTGCTCATGAAGTTACAGCCTAAGTGCATTCAATTTAAGATATGGAGAAAAGAAGATAAAGTTTTACTGTTATAAAAATTTATTAGTGAGGGTTTGCCCTGCTCTTCTTCTCCTCTCAGGTCTTGATCTCAGGGTTGTGAGTTCAAGCCTCGGACTGGGCTTCATGGTGGGCATGGAGCCTACTTAAAAATATATATATTAGCATGAAGGAGTGTGTCTTTTGATTTTAGTCTAAGCTAATGTTCAAAATAATCTCTTTATATTTTACAAAGATGACATCAGAAACTGTTACAACACAACATTACAATTAATAAAATTTTAAAAATTAATGGATTTAAGAGTAATCTACATTTTCTCTACATTATAACAAGCTCAGGGTTATCCTTATAATAATGTCTTATTTATTTATTTATTTATTAGCGCTGGTGTGCACAAGGTGTGCGCAAGCAGGGGGTGGGTACAGAGGGAGAGAGGGAATGTTAAGCAGGTTTCTCACCCAGTAAGAGCTTGATTTCACAACCCTGAGATCATGACCTGAGCCAAGATCAAAAGCTGGACACTTAAACAACTGAGCCCACCCAAGTGCCCCTATCCTTTTTTATTTTTATTCCTCATCCTTTAAGAGCAAAAAGAAAGTTTGAGTTGAGTTAAACCTGATATATAGTGAATCATTTTTAATCTTAGATATGCCCAGGGGAATGTTTTGGTTTAAATTACCTCATAGAATCTTGTATGTCCATTGATGTAGCAGTTATTATGTTTACTTTAATTTTTATTTTTACTTTTGTACATTTCCGTAAACTGTAAGCTTCATGATGACAAGACCATACTTGTCTCATTCACATCATATCCCTGGTATTTATCACAGTGTGTCTCAGAATAAGTTCTCAGTAAATATTCACTGAACAGATAATTGATTTAACACATTATTTATTGATTTAAGAAAAGGTTTAACATTTTTTCTTTAATGTATAAATTCAGAATACTTCTCTCCCACAAAGATGGCTAGGAAAAACAGAAAAATAATCAAGGGAAAATACAGGCATAGATTATTCTTAAGCTTACAGCTACTTACATCCTCACCTACAAAATTTGTTTTTATTTCTTTGGGCTCTGGGTGTGCTTACTCAACCTTATTTTTGTAGTTGAACTAGGCTGATTCTCATAGCTATGGATGGAGCTAAAATTAAGTAGGGATTGGAAGAACAGCAGAGAAGACCTGGATTTTTGCCACCAATCTTTATCCTTCACTAACCCTGTGGACCATTTTCCAAGACTGTGGTGATATAGGTCTCCTTAGAAATAACTGATGAGACAGAGGAACAAAGAATACAAGCCAAATGTCCTGTAAATCTAGAAGCAAAAGCCCTCTGATCCAAGCAGATGGTGTTATGACATCCTGTACCTGGCTTCATAAAATTCCCTAAGGTAAACTCATAATTCACGCAAAAGATATATCTGAAAACATTTGTCAGTTGCTCAGCTTTTAAGAATGGCATTGTGTTAGATTTGCAGTGAATGGCATTGAATATTGTAGTTTTGGTAAATGACCTAATTGTCAAGAGTAATATAACATAAATTATTTCAAACAGACATTTTTCTTTACCTTTGTATCTTCTTAAACTTTCGCCAACAATAATAATTAAATTTGGAGACATGTCTAACTGGGAGAGAATTCTCTCTCTCATGAGTCACTTCAATCACCTTCCTGTTGATGGGGCAAAAATACCATTTCAAAAGTGAGAGTAGAAGTGAAGTACAACACAGTGAATGAAGAGCTGGAGTAGAAAGCTGAAAACTGAATTCTAGTCTTGGCTCTGTCACTTAGTATATATGTGATCCTGGCTGAGCTCTAAATACCTGTTCTGGTGCTCAATTTCCAAATTTGTATTTATGATTCTCCCTACCTGACCTACCTCATCAGAATTAAGGTAATGAATATGAAATCTCATTTTGCTCTATGGTGCCATACACATTGGAAATATTACACTTATGTATCAAGGTTAAGTTTCAAAGAACGCAAGAATGTTGTCACTTAGAAACAGGTTTTGGAAAGATAACAGCGATGGAAAGAAAGAGAATGGCGGTTGGAAGGGGAAAAAAGCACTTTAGAATACTAGCAAAATCAGAAGTCCTAAGCTGAAAATCTTCAAATGGAAAAGAGAAGGATGAAAATGGTAGAAACATGTAGACTTTTGTTTCTTAGTTCTAAAATGAAGTCTGGTACTTCTTAAGATTGTCAATCAGAGACTAACAGGCCTGGAACATCCTATCCTAAAAGGTTTTGATGGCTGACTTTTCTAGAATGGTAATCAATTGAAAATAATTTTTCTTGTGTCCCTGGCACAGTTTTGTTAAATTAGGTTGTAGCCAAGAAGAAAAACCAAATCATTTGAAGCATCTCAGATACTTGTTCATCATAGGCAACTTGGCTTTTCCACTTGAATGATAACTTCAAAGAGACAATGCCAAGTAATCCAAGTAATTGAATTGAGCTGACTTGTTAAGAGAAATAATACAATTTTTAAGGAAAATTGCTGAAAAAAGTATACGTTTTTAATAAGGTCTTTTAACTAGGAAAACATGGAGTAATTCCTTAGAATGTCACATAGAGAAAATTTGATCATGTGCTTTTAACTTTATGATGTTATAGATGATATAAACTTAATCTAAGGCTATGTTGTAGCCTCAATTTTTAGAAGGAATTCTAAAAGTGTGTACTATATGTTGGCTAATTGAACTTAATAAAAAAAAGGAATTCTGATAATAGTCTCCTTTTTCCTTTTATTTCATTTTTTTTCTTTGAATGGAGAAAGGAAATAGGAATTATTAAAAGCAAAGAGTGGCTCCCATTTATTCTCTTATCTATAAGATTATGAAAAACACAAATTTCCTGGTAGGTCCCCAGTTAAGTGGTTTTGTGGTATATCTTAAAGTGTTTTCCATATTAAAACGACCTGTATTCTCAGAATTATGCCCTACACATTCTTTGTGTTCCAAAGGAGTACCTAATATACCCAAGGAATAAAGGGTCCTTCAAGTGCTTCCTTTTTTAATTTTCACTTACTCTACTCCTCTGCTAGTGAAGCTATTTGGAGCAGTCTCAATAAATCAGTGCTTAACCATTGCCAGCCTTTGTATATCGTAGCAACCCCCAAAATTTAAAACTCTCAAGCTCTCAGTCAGTCTCTCAAACTCACATCAAAGAATTAGGTTACCCATTTTGTGGCTATTGAAAAATGATTACTTTTCTGGTTAATGCAAAATTTAAAGTGAATCAAGTTTTGTTTTTCTGTTTTTTAAATTCTGAAGTAGTTGCATGATTAAGAAAGCACAAGATAAAATATTTATTGTGGCTTTATTAGAATTGTTTCTTAAAATGTACATTAATGTCCCCACAGTCAAATATTTATTTCACTTTCAAAAATGTGTATTAATCTGCATTGTAAAATATGACAAGGTTGGATTAAGCTACCTAGAGACTTGTAAACCAAGGGTGTATCCACTGCATGTATAAGTTTTTATATCAGTTAAGAATTGTATTTTGATACCAGTGACAGACTGCTGAATAGAATAATTTAAATAGATACCATTTTATTTTTGTCAGTCAATGAAAAGTATGGAGACAGGCAGTTACTGATATCTGTTCAGTAGCATAGGAGTGTCAGGGAATCTTGGATGGATTTCTAAGCCATCCACTCATGGTCACCAAATGGCTGCTGGACCTCAAGACTTTACAGCTAAGTTTTGGGAAAGAAAAAAAGAAGAGGGAAATGTAAAGTAAAGGGGTACCTGTTAGCTTAATGAAACTTTTCCAAAAGTCTCATCCAATGCTTTCTTATGCCTTGCTTATAAGATATGCTTACACGTTATTGACCATCCTCTGATCAAATGAGTTTGAGAAATGTATTTTTAGTTGAGTCCATTTTCTGCTCCTATCCTCTCATACAAATGAAGGAGTAAAAACATGGATATTATGCTGGTAGTGAAGAGTTACTGATACATATATGTTACATTTCAGGGCCCTCTTAGACTCTTCTTTTGAATTAATCATGAAAAGCAAAAGAGAAGAGACAAAATTTCATCCACTGACCACCTTTGTTATAGCAACCTGAGTTTCATTTCCTATTATTGATGGAGCAGTAATTAGACTAAACCCTCCTTGGTGGTGGTGAGGAGGTATGGACAGGGTTGTACTGAGAAACTCTCATATAGGACAGACCCTTGGCATTGAACATTTGAGATTTTCATTGTTGAAGAGCAACCTTGAGGATCCATCACATATAATACGTCCTATCAGCTTTAGCCCTCTTCACACCAAGAGGTATAAAGTTTTCTTACACCAAAAGGTGTATTAGTTTTCTAGGCCTGCCATGGCAAAGTGCCACATACTAGGTGGCTTAAACAATAGAAATTTATTGTCTCACAGATCTGGAGGCTAGAAATCCAAGACACTGACAGGTTAGTTGTGAGAGACAATTTGTTCTATGCCTCTCTTCTGGTGGTTTTCTGGCAATCTTTGGTCTTTCTTGGATTGTAGATGGATCACCCTGATCTCGGCCTTTATCTCTCCATGGTGTTCTCTCTTTATCTTCATGGAGTATCTGTCTCTATCCAAATTTCCTCTTTTTATGAGGACACCGGGACACTTTTTATGAGGACACTGGATTAGGACCCTAATGACTTCACCTTACTTGACTATGTCTGCGAAGACCCTATTTCCAAAAAAGATTGCATTCTGAGATACTAGGGGTTGGGACATGAACATATCTTTTGAGGGGACATAATTCAAGCCATTACAGACTGTATGCAAATTAGTTAGAAAATGAACCTGTGGCATCCACATTATGACATTTTTTTCTCTTCTTCCACTCTATCAGGAAATTTTAGACTGTAGGAGTATTTAAGAATTTTTTTTTTAGTTTATAGTACTGTTTTAACTTTTGGATTTTTTATTTTAACTTTAATTCCAGTATAATTAACATACAATGTTAAATTAGTTTCAGGTTACAATATAGTGATTCAATGGTTCTATATATTACTCAGTGCTCATCAAGATAAATATACTCATGGGGCGCCTGGTGGCTCAGTCAGTTAAGTGGCTGCCTTTGGCTCAGGTCATGATCTCATGGTCCTGGGATTGTCCCTCGTCGGACTTCCTGCTCAGAATGGAGTCTGATTGTCCCTCTCCCCTGCCCCTCCCCTGCTCGTGCTCACTTTTGTTCGCTCTCCCTCTCAAATAAATCTTTCAAAAAAGATAAGTATACTCATAATGGGGCATTTAAGAATTTTTAAGGGCCTACTTAATAGCATGCATTGGAAATACTGCTTTTAATACATTATCATGGAAATATATATATTATATTATATTATATATATATATAACCACTTTTCACCGCAACAGCTCATTTTTCTCAACACTTTTTTAGGAATAACAACTTTTTTTTTTTTAATCTCAAAACACACTGAAAGCAATACACTGAATCAACAATATAATTTCAGGAAAAAGACACACCATTTACTTAACACGATAGTTTCTTCATTTTGTCACAGTCTTAAGAAAAAGGAAATTCTTATCCAGTGGGTTAGATTGTGTCCACCAAAAAGATAGGTTCAGTTCTAAACTCCAGTACCTGTGAATATGAGCTTATTTGGAAATAGGTCCTTTGCCTGTGTAATCAGGTTATGAGGGGAATGATAATGGAGGGTGAATGCTCATCCAATGACTGATAGCCTCAAAAGAAGAAGGAAATTTGTATACAGAGACAGAAGACTGTGTGAAGACGAGTAGAGATGGAAATGATGCATCTACGAGCCAAAGAATGCCAAGATTGCCAACAATCACCAGAAGCTACAAGGGATGCATGGAATAGATTCTCCCTTAGAGAATTCAGACAGCTTGCCAAGCCTTTTGGACTTGATTTTGGACTTTTGGCTTTCAGAACTGTGAAAGAATAAATTTGTTTTAAGCCACCCAGCTCGTGATAATTTGTTATGGCAGTCCTAGGAAATTAATATATCCAGCATATCCCATTTTGATAACAAATGGCCTGTCTAAAGATAAGCTCCAACTGCCACCCCTTATCCAATCTTATCCAATTTCTTCCTTCCTTGGTGAATAAAATAAACTTCATTACAATTTATATTCAAACTTTATTTAATGTTCACATTAATTACTTATCTATATAAACTTGTTTTCTTTGTTTACAAGTTGATATATTCCAATCTATGAAAATGGATTATTTTGGATTGAGATAATATACTTCATAATTTCCTTGTAAAATTAATGATTTTTGTTTTCAGTTGATGGCCTTTCACTTTAGGGCAAAGGTTTCAGGAGCAAAGAGAAAATTATTAAATGAGACATAGTCTTTACTATGATTTTGATTGTCACAGCATTAGTAAAGAAAGTGTTTCCTGCAAGGATAAGGTAAGTGGGTATGTTGGTTTCCCAGGACAAAAATACAGTAGTCCCCCCTTATCCACAGTTTTGTTTTCTGCACTTTCAGTTACCCAAGGTCAACTGCAGTTCAGAAGTGCATGATCCTCCTCCTGAGCATACATAGCTTGACAAATGTCACTTAGCGCTAAGTCACAATGCCTACGTCATTCACCTCACTTATCACATAGGCATATTATTACATCATCACAAGAAGAAGGGTGAGAACAATGCAAGATATTTTGAGAGGGAGCACATTTGCATAACTTTTATTACAGTATATTGTTATAATTGTTCTATTTTATTGTTGTTAATCTCTTACTGGGCCTAATTTATAAAATAAACTTTATCATAGGAATGTATGTGTAGAAAAAGACAGTATATGTGGGGTTTGGTCCTGTCCGTGGTTTCAGGTATCCACTGGGGGTCTTGGAATGTATCCCCCATGGATAAGGGGGGGCAACTGGGATGTGTTATTGGAAACAAGTAGAGTTATTCATATAGTTTTAAAAAGTACATGTAAATAGAGAGAGGAAGCATGTGAATTTTTCGGGGAAAGAAAAAAGCAAAACAGGAAATGAGGGAAAAGGGAGCTGTGGAAAAAACACTGTTGGGAAGAGCAAAGGGAGAAGTACTTGAGTGCATTTTTTCCATCATTCTTGCTCTCTGATACTGTATTACTAGTCTTCAACTCTATTCATCAGATTTTTGTACAGTTTATCAGATTAATTCTTTAGACTTTGATTTTTAATTGATAATTTCTCATTAAAATATAATTGTTATTCCCCAACTATCCTTCAAGTGTTTGTTCAAATGTTGCTTTGCCGAATAGTATCCTGACTACCCAGATTCTATCCCTGGACAGTGCCTGCACTTTGGAGCTTCCTTATCCTGCTCCACTGTTCATCCTTTCATTGCACTTATCACCTTGTAGCAAGATTTGTAATTTACTTATTTATTATCTTTGTTTTAGCCTGCTTTTGCCGCCTCCCCCAGAAGGTCCTCGAATTCAGGCACTTAAGTCACTGATAAATCTCCTGAATCAAAGGCAGTCCCTGCATACCATAGGCGCTCAGTGGTTATTTTTTTTAAATGAATGAGTATATTTTCTTCAAAATTAATCATCTGTTATGGTACTTTCAGGACTTCTTTTGTAATCATTCACCTTGTATTTTATATACATTTGTGATAGTTGTATATTGGACAAGGAGTTTGGTGACTTGTGTGTTCTCATTTTATCATTTGACCTGGAATTAGGTACCTTTAAAGGGGAGTTGTTGTTGCCTGACCTATTGTTTGCCTCCGGAAATATGTCTATAGCATAGTGTAGTAAGATGTTAACACATCTCAATGAAACACATCTGCTCTGCTGTTGTCTCCATCTCCTGGTCTCTTCAAACTTTTAAAACTGTCACAGATTACTGGAAACACGACTGTATTTGAAATTAGTTCAATAAAACAGTAGTTGCAGATGCTCCATTAAGGGTTTAAAAACAAAATTGTCAGCCAAAGAAAATGGCTTGTAAATGTCTGGCCATCACTCTAGTGCTGCAGAAGTAAGTTTTCTGGCAATGAGGGAAGTGGGGCTCCCTGCTTGCTGACACATAAATGACTAAATTGGAGAGATTTCTTAGTCTGTCTGCTAACCAGTGGTGTGGATATGTAACTGGATGCTGGCATTACAGTGCAGTTGTAGGTAAAAATCCAGAAGGTGATGAAAGACAATCTACGGTAATAGAATTGGAAGAACTCAGGGGATTGGATTAACCAGGTACAGTCTTGCTGCTCCCTCTTTCTCAGTTGTATAAGCATTTTTCTACAATCTAGAAAGTATAGGGCGATGCTTTCCAATTTAATTGATGGCTGTCTGGCATAAGTGATTCCACATGGTGGTTGACAAATGGCTCTTGTGTTAGCCCCCTCCTTTTGTTTAAGAAATAGACAAATCAATCCAGCACAACTTTCTCTTTTCTCACTAGAACTATCACTTGTACATCAATTTATCTATTTTAGAGGAAATTTAAAATACTTCACAAACTGATGAAACCTCTTGTTCTTGGTTTTGGGGGAAATTGGAACATCATAAACAGAATGTTCTTATATTCTCAGTCATTGAGTTGATGGATGGTTGAAGGAAAAGCAACATTCTGGGTTTTTCAGAGGCATGTCTATGCTTAGGTCAGATTATATGGTGACTTGCAGTGTTACTATACAAGTATCCCTTTACACAAGAAAAATTTCTTTTAAATAACAATATCAATTTGGGGTTGCTCAGGGATTTAATAGAAAGGTTTGGAATATGGCAGTGGTAATACATACTCAAAAGGTCAAAAATTCTCAGCTAGAGGCTAGTTCAATATGCTCATTCATCACATTCCATTTTTGCTCATGTGAAATAAAGACATAGAACTGAATGTAAGTTACAGCACTGGACTGCGCAATCAGGCTTCAAAAAAAAGGTACCAAATCTCAACCTACTACTATTAGTTCACAGGATTAATCTTGATAGAGTCTTTGTTTAATAGGTATTTCTGATTGTGTTGTTCCCAAAACTCACAGGCAGGAATATGCTGAATGACAAACAATGTTATTATCCTTCATGTATATGATACATTTCATCTAAAAATTGCCATGTACTACATCATTAACCAGTTAATAATTTTATGTAAAATATTGATTAAAATATTCTGAACTCACCAGGAATTAGACAAAGACAATTAAGCAGAAACAGAGTTAAAGATTTCCTTATTGGGTAAGCTAGATTGGAGAGATGGCTTTTACAATATTCTTGGGGTAATGCACAGTTTAGGATTTACAGGCTGTAATCTTCAGATGAGGACAGCTGATGCTCATATACATCATTGAAACCAAGTGGTGAGATGATACACTGCATCCAAGGTAATTCTATGAGTAAGTAGGCTCTAGACTTTCTGGCTTGCTTTCTCAGTGCTGGAGGAGACACCACACATTCTTTGGAAATTAAGTCCAAACCAGAACTGCACTAGATGTCCTGTCCTGCCTCTGTGTGGTCCTGGGTGACCCACTTTAGCTTGAAGAAGCTCTGGGAAATTTGGTACAGCTACCTCCAGTTTAAGGGCTACTTCTGGGTGGTCCTTAGTGGTTAAGAGAGATTGATTCTGGGACCATCATAAGAGATTCAGAGAAGTCCAAGAATCTGGGCCTGGACAAGATCCAAACTATTAAGAATGATGATTACTCCTGAGCATCTCAGTATATAATTTGGAAGAACTAGAATAGTTCTGGTATGTCTACATATAGAGATCACACCAAACATACATCACCAACTCTGCTCCTAACCTTAGTTAGCATCTTGCAAGGCTAAACTCAAGGCACCAGGTTTTCAGATTGAGCAATAACTGGGTTGTGCCACAGCAGGTGGTCAGAACTTTCTAGGAATTGCCTTATGGCTAGGTGGACACAAAGAAATTGGCTTTAATATACTTAAGTCCAATGGCTTCTCTAAATAATGTGAACTCTTGGGCGCCTGGGTGGCTCAGTTGGTTAAGCGACTGCCTTCGGCTCAGGTCATGATCCCAGGGTGCTGGGATCGAGTCCCGCATCGGGCTCCCTGCTCGGTGGGGGGCCTGCTTCTCCCTCTCCCACTCCCCCTGCTTGTGTTCCTGCTCTCGCTGTCTCTGTCTCTGTCAAATAAATAAATAAAATCTTTAAAAAAAAATAATGTGAACTCTTAATTATATATACATTAATAAAGGGAACTGAGGTGTGGATAATATAAAAATCATTTCTGTTTTACTATAGAAAATACTGTAGTGCAGTGGAAAGAGCATGTGCTTTGGAGAAAACCAATCCTGGCTTTCTATGCCCACTCTGCCATTTCAGTCTCTAAAAGAGACTGGCTCAGACTTGAGACATTATCATCCCCAAAGATAGTATATAGAGAAAGTATCAAGAAATATTTAAAAAGTGTTCAGACATATTTGTATGTATTGATCTTTTGAGAAAAGTAACAATATATTTTTTAAAGATTTTATTTATTGAGCGAGATAGTGATAGAGAGCATGAGAGGGGGAGAGTCAGAGGGAGAAGCAGAGTCCCCGCTGAGCAGGGAGCCCGATGCGGGACTCGATCCCGGGACTCCAGGATCATGACCTGAGCCGAAGGCAGTTGCTTAAACAACTGAGCCACCCAGGCACCCCAGTAACAATATTTCAAAGGTAAAAAAGTGCAATAGCAAAATCATGGGGTTTGGGGTTGGAAAGTTTTGGGTTGACAGTGACTATGAGTAATTTCTTACCTACAACCTGAATCAGGGGTCTTCACATATAAATGAAGTCAATATTATGTACTGTGTGGAATAGTTACACGGACTAGATGTTAAGTGCCTAGCAGGATGTCTGACACATTTTAGGTGCTAAATCAGTGCTAACTTACATTTCCTACATTTTCCACTTTATAGCCTCGCATAGCTACTTGAGCCCTCTGTTGGCAATAAAATATTGATCATATGAAGTGGGGGTATGGATCATTCTGACAATTTTTTTTAACATCAAGAAAGAGCAAATGGAAGCTTTGTACTCTTGGCATGGAATATACAATATATAAGTCCAAGGCAAGAATCAGGAAACAGAAGACCGCAAGAAGATCCTGCATCTTCTTGGGAGAGAGGGTTCTTGGTTTTTTCACTTCCTATGGACTGAGTCCTCAGCAGAGGTCTGGGAGCAGGCAGTCTTTTTGCTGGTACCTTGACAAGAATTTGACCATCTTCTAGCTGCCTCTCTCCTGGTCTAAGAGCCCAAACCACTGAGCTTTTCACTATTCAGGAGATTGACATCATAGGAAGTAAATCCCAAGGTTGCACCTGAGCTTCAGTTAGCAGTACAAGGAATAATATGGTTTCTTAGGGGACCAGCAGGCAAAGAGTAGAGCTTCTGGAGAAGAAGGGACCATTTAAATTAACACATTAGGAATAATAAAAACATTTCAGGACATTCACAATGAAGTGTCTGTATACACATATATATACTCTTTATCTTGAATTACAGACATGATTTTAAATTAAAAATCATGTGAAGTGAGGATGAGTGCAAGTCTCATTATGATATGAAAAGCAGAAGAAATACCTGAGAGCATAGAAAAAACATGTAAGTAGATGAAATATGAAAGAAAAGAATAAAAGACTTCAGGGAAAGTGGGGGAAATGATGAAAGGATATAGGGTCTTCCTAGGAAAACTAGATGACATCTTGTTTCCACATCTCAGTAGAAAAATCTGTGCTTGGGCTGTCCATAGAATTCTAGATTCATATTCTTCATTTGACATTAATTCTTCATTTAACATTCAACTTGAATAGGTAGCAATCATTTCAAACTTAAGAGGTCCAAAACTGAACTTTTGATCCTCCCCTGGCCCAATTTTACTTGCATAGCCTTCTACATCTTTGTTAATGGAAACCCCATGTATCAAGTTGTTCAAATAAAAAAAATCTTGAGTTGCCTTTGACTCCTCTCCTTTCACACCAGTATCTGATTGATCAACACATTTTGTCAGCTACACCTGTGCTGAATTTGTTCATGTCTAACATATCCACTGGTGGCATTGTGCTGAGAATCATCATCATCTCTTGCTCATTCAGATGCCTTCAGTAGTCTACCAACATGTCTCTCTTTCCCTCTTCTCAACACCCAAAGGAATCCCCTTAAAAGTAAGTTAGATCATGTCACTCCACCAAGAAACCCTTCAATAGCTTTCTACCTCACTAAGAACCAAAGTCCTGGCCAAGGCCCGTAGGGCCTTATGTGAGTTGCCGTTTCTGCCTATTCCCACCTTCTTACCCTGCCCATAACCTCGTGTCCACACCTTATTATGACTCTTCACTCAGTTTGTTTTAACCCCATTGGTCTCCTTATTTCTTTCTTTTTTTTTTTTAATTTATTTATTTTTTTATTCTTATGTTAATTCCCATACATTACATCATTAGTTTTAGATGAAGTGTTCCATGATTGGTCTCCTTATTTCTTAAACATGCCAGGTATTCTCCCTCTTGGAACTTTCTTCCATCGGGTATCAACATGCCTTGCACCCTTTCCTCCATTAACCTATTTAAAATTGCAGACCTTTGCTTTGTGTCTCCATAACAATTATCAGCATCTAACATAATATCTATTTTACATATTTACCTTGCTTGCTTCCTATCTCTCATTCTACTTAGCCCCAGAAGTAAAACTTCATTACTGCAGGAATTTATTGGCTGATTTGTTCACTGTTGCATCCTCACAAATGACAGCAGAACCTGTTACATCGTGTTGGTTGAAATTACTGATTGTGATAGAAGTAGTCAATGCCTGATGGATCATTTCTACAGTGGTGTTCTGGAAGTTAGTCCTGTAGGTCCACATGAAGCCTGCCCTACTGCCTTGTCAAAATTTGGTAAGTGCTAACAGTTGTCCTCACCCCTTACTAAATTGATCTTGAGTCCCTTCTTTACTCTTTTACCCACAGTAGGCCCTAACTGGGGGACTGATTTTTGATCACTGAATGTGAATAGATCTTCTGATTGAGCTCTATTTGGAGACTCAAGGTAACAAGAGACTTGCTTATTATTCACAAGCAACCAGTGTTTTAAAATAACAAACTAGAAATACGTGGAAAAACTTGTTAAAACTATTTGGACCTTAGAGATCACCCTTTTGGTACTATTGAACTATACTGAAAGTCAAGTGAGATTTGAGAAGCAAGCCTGATTAAGACAAAAGAAAGGAGCAAAATATGCAAGAATGGGAATGAGATATGAAACATTACTGGAGGTATGATTAAAATAGTAGTAAAATAATAAAGCATTTCTACAATTTTGTGGCAACAAATCTGAAAACCTTAGAGACAACAAAGATGCCTCTGTAACAAAATTTAAATTTCTAAAATGATCTCAAGAGAAGGTAAAAGACTTAAGCCAATAATCATAAAAGTGATTGAGGAGTTTATAAATTTGCCATTAATAAAAGCCACTGAAACCACAGATTTTCACGAGTGCTATCAAATCTTTGAAAACAAAACAAAACAAAATAGATAATCCCCATGTTATTTAATCTAGTACAATTCACTGGAAAAATCCTTAGTAAAACCCTCATGAAATTAACAAAAAAATCAAGAGTGTAGCCTAATCTTACATAGAAATGCAGATGCAAAAATCTTTATAAGAGATATTTTTAATATCTAAAAACCTTTCAGTGTAATTATTTATGCCAATTCATAAAAAATCACAATCTTATGGTAATATCAATACATCTTGAAAATATATATATAAATTAAGTAGGAATAAATTAAGTAGGAATAAAATATATATATAAATTAAGTAGGGATAAAAACACAATATGACAAAATAACTTCCTTCAAACCAAAACTATCATTCTAAATTATAAAACTCTCAGTACAAATAATGTAAAAAATGAGATGGAAATTCCTACTACTAACATTGTTTTAGAATAGTGCGTTAAAAAAATTGAAGTCAGTATAAACCCTGGAAAATACTTTTTTTCCTAATGAAAATATTGTATGCCTCGAAATCTCAAGGTTCTAATTAAAATCAAAATCAAGGAAAAATTTGAATAAGATAATTTGTTAAGATAGAAACAAGGTAAATATGTGAAGATCAACAGATTTTACCTATATTATCTGTAGACAAATGACAATACAAATTGAATATTTACAATAAACAATATTCTTACAGATTATTTTAGGAAAACATCAGATCTCTATAAAAATACCTATGAACCTTATTGAAGGACATAAAACAATATTTGAGCTATGGAAAAATGTGATCTTAGATGGGAAGAATTAATATAGTAAAAATGCCAATTCTTTGAAATATTCTATAAATTTGAGCCGCTTCTAAATAGAACTTCATCAAGGTTGATTTTAGAATTCGATACAATGACATAAAAGTTTGCTTAGAAAAATATATGTCTACAAACAGCCAAGAAAAGTTTAATATAGAAGAATGAGAAGCTGGGAAACTTGCTTCACACATTATTCATCAGACTATAAAGTCACTATAATCAAATCAATATGGTGTTAGTCATATGGAGCCATAAAAAATAGAGAATCTAGAAAATAGATGTCTGTATATGAAAGTTTTATATATGGCACATTCAGTGGGAAAATAATTACTTATTTTATAAATGGGGCTACCAACTAGCTCTTTACCCAGAAAGAAACTAAGTTGGGCCCATTCTCACTGTATGGGCTGATCAATACTATAGCAGCTAGACGTAGGTGCTATTTAAATATAAATATAAATTTAAACTTGTGTTTCTCAGCTACATTAGTTATGTTTTAAAATGCAGCCAGTGTCTCTTATTGGGAAGTGCAGATTATAGATTTCCATCTTTGTAAAATGTTATGTTGGACAGCACAGATCTCCTCTTTCTCTCTCCTTATGCATATATTTACTATAGAATATTTAACATTTATACATATGTAAATATGAGCTAAATATGTATATAGGTATATATGCGAATATGTACATTTAAATGTTACCAATGCATTTAAAATTTAAATATGAAACACTTAGAAGAAAATCATCAAGGCTACATAGGCAATATAGGAGTTGAGGGGAAACTTAATAACATGACCAGAAACCCAGAAAAAAAACAAAAAGAGATGTATTTGACATAAAAAAATTTTAACTTCTGTATATGCCTAGATACCAGTATCAGTTGGAGTTCTTGATTGAAAGCAATAGCATCTATTTTATTTTTAATTTTTTTAAATTTTATTATGTTATGTTAGTTACCATACATCATTAGTTTTTGATGTAGTTTTGATCCATGCTTCATTTTTTTCATATAACACTCAGTGCTCCATGCAGTACGTGCCCTCCTTAATACCCATCACCAGGCTAACCCATCCCTCCACGCCCCCCTCCCCTCTAACACCCTCAGTTTGTTTCTCAGGTCCATAGTCTCTCATGGTTCATCTCTCCCTCCAATTCCGCCCCCCCATTTTTTCCTTCCTTCTCCTAATGTCCTCCATGCTATTCCTTATGTTCCACAAATAAGTGAAGCCATATGATAATTGACTTTCTCTGCTTGACTTATTTCACTTAGCATAATCTCCTCCAGTCCCATCCATGTTGATGTAAAAGTTGGGTATTCATCCTTTCTGATGGCTGAGTAATATTCCATTGTATATATGGACCACATCTTCTTTATCCATTCATCTGTTGAATGGCATCTCAGCTCTTTCCACAGTTTGGAGAAATAGCAACTATTTTAGGTATATGCAGCAGAAAAACAATTTGGAAGACAGCTATGCTCACCACTAGACTACCAATGCTGCACAGCCAGAAAAACAATTTGGAAGAGAAAACACGTAAACCTCATTGAGAGACTACTTTTAAGAAGATACCATTGCTACCTCCTTAGGACATCAATACTACAACTACTGTCTCAACTTGATTATTTCCAAGTTGAAGTTAAGTGCAGGTGAATCTGATAGGAAGAGGCTGGGGCCTATTCTCTTGTTCTAGCTGCAAGGGAATGTGTGAAGACACGTTTTTAGTTTAGGCGACAGGACTCATAAGTGAGAAGTTCTCACCTAGAGAAAAGGTGTTCACTATTTCCTGAAGGAACCATAAGCATGACAAATGTCCACCACACTAACATAAAGTCAGCAAATGATCGAATGGCAGGGGGACAATTGCAACCCGGATGAAGATGAATGTTTAATGTTTCTATAATATAGAAAAAGTCCCTACAAATTGTAAAGAAAAAGACAAATTACCTGATAAAAAAACACATCAAGTATATCAAGAGGGAATTCACAGAAGAGTAAATTCAAATTTCCTATATTAAAAATAACAATGAATTGGCACTTTACTGAGCAGACTGACAAAATTTAAAAGTTTTAATAAACCTGCAGGTGGGCAGTGGAATATAATATATAATATAATAAACCTGCTGGTGGGCTGTGCTACTGGAATATAAATTATTCCCACCTTTTAGAAGGCAATTTAACAATGTAAAATTTAAAATAACCATAGTCTTAGAAGCAACCCCATTCCTTAGAAGTAAAAGCACCTCCATATAAAAATATATATACAAGGATGCTTATTGTCCTTTTTTGTGGATGCAAAAGACTGAAACTGTGAATGGACATCGGTTAAAAAAAATACATGATACATTTATACTATGAGCAATTAAAAAAGCATTTACAAGGAATGAGAAAAATCTATGTTATTTCTCTTAGAGTTATTTTGGCAATGAGTTGTTGAGTGAGAAAGAAGAGTAAGATGCAGAGAACCAAGTAGAACAACATACAAAACACACTGAGAAACTGAAGACATTGAGTTTTTTAACAAGAATCACAATGGGTTATGGACGTGAAAGAGGGTAAATTGATGCAGGTGGAGAAGAGGAACAGAGACTTGGGGAGACAAGAACAAATCAAGAGTTGCAAGTTAAAAACATGATGAGCACTGGGTGTTATACACAACTAATGAATCACTGAACACTACATCAAAAACAAATGATGTACTATATGTTGGCTAACTGAACATAATAAAAATAATAATTAAAAAAACATAGCCAAAACTCTCATTATGGAAAACTGCTTATGTGAGTTATATGTATACCTATTTCAAGAGAAATTATAAAGGAGTTTAGGTTTCTAAAACTTAGACATGTCTAAAATAGGTGAAAAAATATTTCATGATACTACAACGTAATATGTAAAGAATGATTCCATTAAAAAGTAAGTAAACAAATAAATGTGTGTGTGTGTGTGTGTGCCAGCAAGACGACAGGACACACCTATTCATACTGGTTTCCTCAGGGTAGAATCGGAGAGCAAAGAGTGATTGTACTTATAGTAATCCTAATTTTGAAATTCAAAACATATTTTTAATTAAAAATATATGTTGACATCCTGGAATGTATTATAAAGGAAATAAACTCTATTTGATTCAGAGAATAATTGGAAAATATCAAGTAAGAGAGGGTGGTTTGGGATAGCCTTGCTGAGGAGAGTATCTAAGCTGAGACCTGAAGGATAACAATAAGCTGTATTGTGGAGGGCTGGACAAAGAATGTTTTTAGCTGAGTCCACAGGCCTGATAGCTCGTTTGAAGGGCAGAAAGGAAGCCAGGGCACCTGCTGTGTTGGGAGCATGTGGGTGGGTTGTGTGAGTTAAGGTTAGAGAGGCAGGGCCTTGTAACTGCTAATAAAAGTTTGGGTTGTAGACCACTTCTTGTCAGCAAGTAAGTGAGGACTTAAAACCTTTGTAGCAACTTCACATTGCTGAGGCTCCAACATGTGATTATCTCAGTTCAGGTATTTTCAGACTTGCTAGGTGCATTTCATTTTGCAAATTGCTACTGGTCATGTGCAGCAGGACCACATGTCAGTCCATGATGGATTAGAAAAAAGCAAACACAAAAACAAACTCATCCTCTCCACAGGTAGTTAGAGAAGCACTGTTGTAAACCCTGGAGAGATGTTTTGTTGCTATTCTTAGAGTATTGGGAGACCACTGAAATTTTTAAAATGAAATGAGCCTTTAGGGGAGTCTGAGTGACTCAGTTAAGCAGCCAACTCTTGATTTTTGGCTCAGATCATGATCTCCGAGTCCTGGGATGGAGCCCTGCGTTCCACTCTGTGCTCAGCAGGAAGTCTGAGGATTCTCTCTCTCCCTCTGCCCCTCCCCTTGCTCACCCATGCATGTGCTCACTCTCTCTTTCTCTAAAATAAATAAATATTAATAAATGAGACTTTATATATGTTTTACAAAAAAATAAAATCCCTAGTTTAAAACTGGATTTATCCCAGCTTTCAGTGTGCAGAGTGGATTGGAAAGGATCAAGGGTTAAAAAGAGGAGAGTAGTTAAGAGACTTGTGGTGGTGCAGGTAGGAGATGATTCTGCCCAGACTGGGTGGTGGCAGCTGTGTAGGGGAAAGGAAGAGAAAGTCATGAGGAACCATACATGACTTCTGATTTCTTTTCTTTTGCCTTAGGAACCGTACTTTATGATAACATCTATGGAGGGAGATAAGGGATAATAAGAGAAGAAGAATTTGAAGGTAAAAGTCAAGAGTTCTGTTTCAAGCAGTTTTAAATTTGAAGTGTATATTACAAACCAGGTGAACATACAGTTCATCAGAGAGATCTGGAATTAAATGGCATGGTTTGGGGCTTTATAGCATGTAGATATAGGGTGAACAATGGTCCTGGTTTGTCCAGGACTGTCTCCATTGCAGTATCGAAAATCCCAAGTCCTGGGTATCCTCTTAGTCCTTGGCAGACTGGGGCAGTGTTTAACCCTGTATAGATGACCCATAGGATTGGATAAGAGCACCCTAGGAGTTCACACTCAAGGATTGAATCAGGCAAATACTAGGAGGGAAGAGAATCTTAGACAGTTATAACTAGTGAGGTAGAAAAGTAGAAAACAGAAAAGTGTCAAAAGGGAAGAGAGGATGTCAAGCAAACAATGCTGATGAATGTCAGGTAAGAAGAGGACAGAATAGTAGATTTGGCAAGATGGTGGTCACAAATGACCTTAACAAAAAAAAGATTTTTAAGAGTGATGGGGGAAAAAACTACAGTATTTTAAGTTAAAGAAACCAGCATGGCAGAATGGCAGAAAACAGGATTAGCAGATGCTAAAAAAAATCATCCCAATAACTTTGCAATGAAGGGAAATAGAGGAATGGGCAGTACTTAAAAGAGGCTGGAGAGAGTATAAAGGGTTATGATTCAGCGTTAGGAAGTGAATCTACTACAAGAGTGCTGGGGGTTTGCCAGCATTGAGTATCCATATGAAAATTTTAGCAAAAATTTAGTGTTTTTTTTTTTTTTTCCTAGTTGGTGATCTACAATTATATTCAGCGTCTCAGAAGCTGGCATGAAAAAAGTTTTAAAATGGATTCAACTAACGTATGCGTTTTCCAGGGGAGGATGCGAGAGAAAACAAAAGGCAAGCAATAATTAAAAGGGAATAATTTCAACTAGAGAATATGGACTCAAGGCCAGGTGAAAGAGGGAACAGGACACAAATAGAGGGTGAAAAGCAGAGTCAATGTTTTAGATGTTTCCCTGAAGCTGAAGAATGTAAGCTGAAACAACAGCAGGTGGCAACCAGAGAAAAGAGTGATTGATTTTAAGATTTCACATGCAGTGAGTTACTGCTGGTACAAAGTCAACATCACTGGCTGGGAAGGGGGTGGAAGAACAGGTGATTAGAGGTGAGGAAGGGAAGGATCTGTCAGGCAGGTGAAATGGTTCCTCCACATGAATTCTGAAGTCACCAAGAATGATGGCATGAATAGGAACGGAGAAGAGGAAGAGAAGGAGTCCAAAGCAAATGTGAAGGAGTGATTGAGTCAATACATGAGAATAAGAAGGTGTAGGGGGTGATTTTGTCTTATGGTGCAAGCTTCAAACAGGAGGGAGTCATGCACACCAAATTTCTTCCCTTCTGATCCTGTGGTATATGGGGTATGATAGAAAAAATACTTTGCTTTAGACTGTTGCAAGGAAAGTTACGTCATCAGGACTTAGGAAGTTAAAGATAATATTCACAGAAGAGTTCGAAGGGATAAGGGAATCTCAGGATGACATACTGACTTCATAATTTGCAGGACCCAGTACAAAATGGAAATGTAGGAAATCATGTCCAAAAATCAGTTAGAATGTCACGATGGTGACAAATGAACATTACATCAAATGTGAGCCCTTGTAAGTGTGGGGTCCTGTGTGACTGTACAGGTCACATGCCTGTGAAGCTGCCACCACAGTTTTTGGGGTTTCACGCGGCTAGGAAAAAGATTTTGGGAGAGAAGGCAGAATTTGGTCAGATTAGGAGATATATTAAATTTCTTTGTTTGAAGCTGCTCTGTGCCTAAATGCTTAAACACTATTATCATTTAATGCTTCTAATAGATGAGGTGAGTATTATTTCCTCATTTTACAGATAAGGAATGTGAAGCACTGGAAATTCAAGTAATTTGCCCAAGGTCACAGTAAGTGGAAGCCTGGTTCTAGATCTGTGTTTCTAACTAGCAAGCTCTGTAGCTTATCAGTGGATCTAGAGATAATAGATGGTTTGGGAGGCTCAGACTTTGGGTGGACCAAAGTGAACAGGAGTGCAAGATGTGATAGGATTAGTCCTCATGAAGTCCTTAGAGAAGGAAGAAGAATCAGCTACAAAGTATAGTTTTTTGTTTGGTTTTTCTTTAAACTATATTGAGGTACAACTGACGTGTAATATTTTAGGATAGTAAAGTATACATTGTGATGATTTGACATACATTGTGAAAGGTTCCCCTGTTCTGGTTTAACACATCCATCACTTCACATATTTATCTTTTTGTTTGGTTGGTTCTTTTCTGGTGAGAACATTTAAGTTCTACTCAGCAAAATTTCACTATACAATACAGCAGTATCAGCTCTAATCACCATGTTTTACATTAGATCTTTAGACCTCATGTGTCCCAAGAAAATGAAAAGAGGCTATCACAGAGGCATCGGCACAAAGAGATACGCTCTTTGCGACGCTATTCACAATAGTCAAGATATGGAAAGAAGTGTCCATCCATGAATAGATAAAGATGAGGTATATATTTTTTAAATGGATATACAATAGAATATTATTCAGCTATGGGAAAGAAGGAAATCCTGCCATTTGCGATAACATGGATGGACCTTGAAGCATTATGGGAAGAGAAATAATCTATAGAGAGAAAGACAAATACTGCTAGATATCACATATACATGGAATCTTAAAAAAAAAAAAAAAGTCAAACTCATAGAAACAAAAAACAGAAAAGTGATAGCCAGGAGCTGGAGGGTGGGGGAGATAGGGAGAGATTGGTAAAAGGGTATAAACTGTCAACTCTAAGGCGAATAGGGTCCAAGGAGCTAAAGTAAAACATGGCGACTATAGCTGGTAACACTGCAGGGTACGGTTTTGATTCCCTAACATGTAAGTATTCTCAGTTATCTCTCATGTTCTACTTTTAAAGAAGAAAGGTGCTTTCTTGGAAATGTGCTTTTAAACAAAGTGTTATAAACAGAAATAATTTGATTAAATTATTTGATGAAAGTTTGAGAAACAAAATTGAGTAAATGAAATCGTTATTGACGGAGGTGGCACAAAAGGAAAAAAAAAGTCCTCACATACGGATGAATTTTTACACACTGAAAAATTATTTATGTCCCTTAGGAAAATTTGTGATCTAATTTCTTAGCTCTCTGGTTTGCTTTGGCCCTTTACATAAGAACCCAATAATCCTACCAGGTACTGCTTGGTTTGCAGGCAGAATTATTTCATTTATGACTAAATCTCAGTTTATTCTTTGTCTCCAGACTCTTTGACACTGCTCTGTGTATGAGGGATTGGGGGAGGAAAAGATGCAATTAATTTCAGTCCAACTGATTATTTACCAATGCTTTTTGAAAAAAGATACAGCTGGTTGCATGATTTATTGGCCTATGTAATCTATGTACTTATTGAAATATGAATTGATTAATGTTCTCTGTCTAAACTTTGCTTTTGTTTTAATAGGCCAATTATAAATAAAAGTTTTGGTCTGTTTGATATAATCCAAGGTAGAAAACAAAGAACAACTAAGGAGTAGGCCTCCTAATGTTTTTAATGCATTCCCTGAAGTCTACCATTTCCTTTCCAGTTCTGTATTTGAGATGAGTGCATCTGTTCGCACACTTGTATATGTGACACCTTGTAAAGGCCCAGCTAGATTAAAAATGAAAGAAATACACTCAGCCTCTTCCATTTTCAGCATTAATGAAATGAGGACTCTTCAATTATGTTTCTTAGTTAATAAAGTTATAGATAAATTTTCAGAATTAGAATATAACAAAATACAATGCTACTATATGAACTATATCTATCACTATTTTGATATCATCCTTATGGAATTTAAGTTTTATTTTAACTTATAAAGTATATTTAATTGTTGTTATGGACTCAGTTGTGCTCCCTTCAAAATTCATACGTTGAAGTCCTAACCCCAATGTGACCATGTAGGCAGATAGGGTCTTTAAAGAGGAAATTGAGGTTAAATGAAGTCACAGAGTGAGGTCCTAATCTGAAAGGACTGGTGTGCTTAGGAGAAGAGGAAAGGATACCGAGCTGTCTGTGCACAGAGGAAAGGCCACGTGAGAACATAGTGAGAAGCCCAAACAGAGAGGCCTCAGGAGAGGTCAGCTCTGCCAGAACCTTGATCGTGAACTTCCAGCCTTCAGAACTGTGAGAAAATTAACTTGTGTTGTCTAAGTCTCCCAGTCTGTGGTATTTTGTTATGACAACCCTAGAAAACTAATGCAGTTTGAAATGGTTTTATCTTTTAGCACTTAGTGTGAAAAATAATTTACATCCATCTTTTTTTTAGAACTAGCATATGTGATTTTGCATAAATGTCAAATGGAGACTAAAAAAATTCTATTTGAATGAAAATAGACATGATTTCCTTACTCTGAATTTAACATGTTACTTTACATTAAAGCGGTAAAGATTTTCACCTTCACAAATAATTTTAATCTTATCACAAATGTTGATTTGATAATATCTAGAAAATATAGAAGAATAAGAGAAAAAGTAAAACATAATTTCTTATCCTACTATGTAAACATAATTACTAAAAATATTTTGATATATCGATAAATTCAGTAAAAAAATAGTCTAGGGATTAACTATATACTCTGTTTCTTGAATTTATAATTGAATACATGGATATTTCTGTGTCATTAAATATACTTCATTTGTACACACACACACACTTTTCTGAGACTATGGCATCAAATTTTATTGCATGAATTTAGCATAATTAATTTATTCTTGTTGGATAATCAGATTTTTGAATATTATTTATGAAAATAGGACATATGATAAATTCACTCTGACAGTTTCAGAAATTAACATATAAATGTTCTCAGCTGTCTCTCTTCTTCTAAAGCCTGTCTTCTACCTTCTAAAGAGGAAAGATACTTTATTGCTTAGGCAGTTGCAGGCACTGGTATTTGCTGTGTTGATCCAGGAAATCAATGAAGTAGAGCACTGTGTGTATGTCTAGGAGGCTACATTAACTCATGTGAGGAGCATACATGCAAGAAAAGGAAAGAATATTGAGCCAAAAAGATGGAGAAAAAAGGTGACAGAGAAGAAATGGCCAGCACTCAGTTGGAGAGTTTTAATAGAGAATCGGAGTTACGGGCAACAGTGGTCAAGCTGTGATGAATAAGGTTTTAGGGAAGATAAATGGGAGTAGAGGATTTTTAGAATTTCTGCAGTGTAGTATGACTAGAATTACCCATTCAGAAGTCCTTTTGAGAAATAGTAAAATTTACTATGTACTACATTGTACACCTGAAACTAATATACACTGTATGTCAACTATACTTTAATAATGAATAGTTTTTTAAAAAGTCCTTTTGAGAAATAGTAAAAAAAATAGTTTTAAGTAGTTTTTGAATATTTGTAGATTTGGAATATGTTTTCTTTAAAATTAAAAAGACAAAATGTTAAAAACTACTTCATTTGCAGTAGAGATGTACATATTTGCAGCCCAATTCTTGAATGCACCATAATTTATTACTAACACGCTTGATAAAAAGAATATGCATGGGTGCCTGCGTGGCTCAGTCAGCTAAGCCTCCAATTCTTGGTTTCAGCTCAAGTCATGCTCTCAGGGTTAAGAAATCAAGCTACATGTCAGACTCTGTGCTCAGTGCGGAGTCTGCTTGAGATTCTCTATCCCTCTCTTTCTGCCCCTCCCCCTTTTCGCACATACTCTCTCTCCCTTTCTCTCTCTCTCTCTCAAATAAATAAATCTTGAGAAAAAAAAGAAGGTACACAATTTGAAAGTTTTCATCTATATTTTCAAATTCCAACAAATTATATTTTATCTCCACCAGCACTGTTTAAAATGCTTGTTTCTTGTTTTCTTAGCACTTCTTTGACTTTGCCAATCTGATAGCAAGCTCAAATTATTTTAATATATTTGTATTAAATGTGTATGGGGGGGCGCCTGGGTGGCTCAGTCGTTAAGCGTCTGCCTTGGCTCGGGTCATGATCCCGGGGTCCTGGGATCGAGCCCGGTATCGGGCTCCCTGCTCCTCGGGAAGCCTGCTTCTCCCTCTCCCACTCCCCCTGCTTGTGTTTCCTCTCTTGCTGTGTCTCTCTCTGTCAAATAAATAAATAAAATCTTTAAAAAAAAAAAAGAAAAAAAAAGAAATGTGTATGGGTATTTTCGCCTATTATCCCTCTCTCACACTCTCTCAATATTGTGAATGATAGGGCTATAAAAATTGCTTTTTGTTTAAGATTGGATAATATGTATATTTTCCAATATTTACTTTGTCAGATTTTAGAACAGTATTTTCACTTTTAAGTGAAATGCAAAACTTATATGTTACATAAAAAATGTATTTCAGGTTATGGTGCAGATCTAACATTTTCCAAAATGACAAAAATGTATAGTTAGAAATCTCACGTGATATTTTTCTTCTTATCATTTTTCTATGAGTATGGATTATTTCTCTCAGGAGGGCTGACTTTCAGATTCATTCTTATTAAATGCAATATTTGTTAAAAAAAAACTTTTAGATTTTGCCTGACAGGTTCTAAAACTCTAGTTTCAGAGAAAATTGATGAATACAACTCATTTCCATTTTACTTTTTCTTATCTCCTCTCTAATTTGTGTATAAAATTCCCTACCTCCAACTTAAGCCTTAAGCTTCCACCTATGCTCTTGATCTAATTATTTTTTCTGTGTTTCTTATTTCAAGTAGTAAAATCTATCAACCAACAAATCACTCACAATAAGAACTTGGGAATCATATTTGACACTTGCTTTTTTTCTGTCTTTCCCATGTGACATCCTAGTGATTTTATTTCTGAATATATTCAGTGTGTTTATTTTTCCTGTTCATGACAAATAGTGCTTAGTATGTGTCTTTATTATCTCATCATGAGATTCTTTTTCATAAAATTTTTAAATGTATCTTTATCATCTCCTAACTTCCAAACTCTATCATCTGGTATATAAAGCTCTCCTTTATCAATTCCAGACTCCTCTGCCCGTTTCTTCTTCCATCTCTCCATTCCTTGAATTTTGTACTGAGTTCTTTGTTCCATAAAATTCAACATACTTTTTAATCTCTATTTTTTTCAGAAGGTGTTTCCTTGGAAGTGAAGTGTATTTCATACCTTTTCTTTGATTTCCTTAACTTTAGTTTTCTTTTAGGAATTAGCATACCTTCTTTCTGAGAGCTTATCTGGTATGGGTCAGGTGTTCAACCTGTATATTTTTTTATGATGCTTTTCCTCCTTACAATCTATCTATGTCATGATGAAGCTCTTGGCTCATTTCCTACTTCATCAGTGATTAGAAGTAGCTTGACATATGAGACTGTCTTATTTTCTTTATTTTCATAATATCTCATCTTAAAGGAGATAGATATCCTCAATAAGTGATTTTTGAACTGAACTGAATGCCACATCTTTATTTCTCATCTATTATAAGATATATAAGAACTGGGCAGGTCTAATTAAAATAAAAAAAAACTTTAAACCACAATTTCAAGAAATTTTTACTCTTTTATTACAATAAAGAATAGGAAATATTTAATTCTTAGCTTCAGATATATATATATATATATTTTTAAAGATTTTATTTATTTATTTGACAGAGAGAGACACAGCAAGAGAGGGAACACAAGCAGGGGGAGTGGGAGAGGGAGAAGCAGGCTTCCCGCTGAGCGGGGAGCCTGATGCGGGGCTCAATCCCAGGACCCTGGGATCATGACCTGAGCTGAAGGCAGACGCTTAATGACTGAGCCACCCAGGCGCCCCAGATATATATATATTTTTTCAGTGAAAAGAGATCTATTTTGTAGGTGTCATTGGTCAGATAAAAGTTCATATTTAAATCCAGAATTTTTTTAAAATTTTGATTTGAACTTTGTTAACTTTATTTTAAAAACCCTATTTTATAGACCATGCCCTGACTTCAAATAGCAGCACAGCATTATCCAATAGAGAGGAGAAAAAAGAAGAGAGAGCTAAAATATGGAGAGAAAAAATAGGAGCCCAAAGGGAAGATAGACAGTAGGCTTTGGAATTCACTGTTCTTTGATTAAATGTGCTATAAGTTTACTGGTTCCATGTAACAGAGTGAATTTACACTCCACTTCTGGGTTTCACATAGCCTTTCCAATGCTTCATTTTGTGGATGGAGGGGACCCTTCTGAAAAGCATCTTAAAGTAGAGCCATATCATGTGAGATGATGAGGGTCTCAACTAACTCAGTCTTCCTTGACAATTCTAAACTAAGAGTTCTCTTATACCTAAAATTCATAATTCTTTTTCACATCAATTATGTAAATGTATGTACACATACACACTGCAATTCATTGTATTCTGTTTTTTATTTGTCATAATCTTGTTTTCCTGGCTTAATTGTGAATTCCTAAAAGATAAAATGTAGAACTTATACTATTTTTTTAATACCATGCATATAATACATTGGTTATACTCTAGATATCTACCTGATAATTTTTATTTAATTTTTTTTCTCAGTGAATATTAAGTCAGTAAGCCATTATCGTATTGGTAATATATATATCTCAGGAGTTCTCTCCTAGCTCACCAAGTTGGTAAAACAGCTAGAAAGAGCTAATGAGAGGTTTTTCTCTCACTCGTGTAATTCATGGCACCACAGGACTAGAGGGTGAATGGAAGGAAAAAAGAGGAAAAAAGCATCTTTCCTCCCTTGCATTTGGGAAATTTTATGCCTCTGAACCCCAGCTTCCTTGCATGCAGGGACTGTGACTCATTAATATTTTATCCCTAGTACTTGGTGCACAGTAGGTGCTTAAGACACGTTTGAATGAGTTAATGAAGGAGAAAAATTTCGGTCACCGACTGTTAAGGAACATCTCAACAATATGATAAAATGAACAGAATCTGGAGTAGGAATTCAATCAACACAGGCAGGGACAAACAAAGTTTTAGATTAGTTAGAAACAGAAACAGCTCCCCTTTCATGGAGTCAAGTTTGGTTCGATCTGAGGAAGTTTCAGATCACATCTGCCCCTTGATTTTGGATCTTGACAAAGTGACAAAGGAATGGCCTTCAATGTGGCAATAGAGGAAAGGGTCTCTTCACTATTTCTTTTTGGTATAGTCCTTTATTTCCTTATCTTCTTCCTGCTTATAAATATTTCCTAGCAAGAAGGAGCATAATCAGCATAATCTCTCAGTGTCATAACTGGACATAACGTTGACCATAATAATACCAACCAAAATTATTTCTAGGGCATTTTCAAAGCACTCTGTGAGATGAAGCCGACCTAGCAGCTTTGGCTGTTGCAAACAGTTGTGGAATGATATATTTGCACATATATGACCACTGAGCTGAGCCTCTTGGCTGGGAGAAACATAGACAACAGTATGGTGTTTAAGTCGAGGCACATTGTGAATAAATACCCAATGCTAACATTAATACTGTGCCAAAATCAGGAATGGACATGATGTTCTTTCTCTTACTGCTACTGAGTAAAGGAAGGTGCAAAGAAATGCTTTCCTGGGCTGGGCCTATCACTTTGAAATTTAGACCTACTCTTCCAATGCAGGAAAAGGGAATGCTGAAATTTACAAAGGATATTCCTTAAAATAAAGGAAATATAGTTTATAATGTTCAGAAGCCAGAGAATTCAGCTAGGCCTCTCACTTGTTTTTCAAGTTTTGCTTAAATTGGCTTACGGATTTATCTACAATGCATTGCACATGGATATTTTTGTCACCGCATATTTTACAACAGCTGTGATCCTGATGGGGATTTAGTTAACCAAAGGCCCCTCTGCATGCAAGCGGTCACCAGGCAGCTAATGGACTGAGGGCCGAAACAACAATAAAGTGAGCAGAGCCATGCAGCTGTGGACCAAATGTAGGATAATAACTAGCAGTTGGCCATTACGGGGTTAACTGCTGGTGTTCTGTTAAGTGTAAAAAAATGTTGATGTCCTGCTTAAAAACACAGCCAAAATCTGAACATTTTCATTGGGTCAAAGTAAAAAATGCCTCTGTTTCTTTTTAAACTGGTGATTATTTTTAGGACACCAGTCTTGTCGGAGTGTCTAACACATATATTATTATAATTATATATTTTTTGATAATTATGTTGTACTTTTCCAATATGCTTTTAATCTAAATAAGGATCCTTGCAGAATATCAGCTTCTTAGTCTCTAGGGTTTCAGCCACCAGTGCCTGTGTCTTTATAATTTCCAGACTTGTTACATTTACTCTGGGAAGAATTTTTACCTACATTTGTTGAGCTAAAGAGCCATCCATTCTGTTGCTTTAAACAAATGAAATTGTATCACTGTAGTGTCAGTCCAAACATGTGCAATTAACATGGAAAATATGTCTGAGCCATACTGGTCAAGATAGATGACTTCCTTACATGACTTATAAACAGTAAGAGGCATAAAGCCAGGATGTCAAAACCAAGTTGTATATCACAAAGTTTTATCTGGGAGGACTTTCAAATTACAAAGGAAAAAGAAAGAATCAGCCTGCCATACTTTCTTAACAAGGAGAGCAACTTTCTGCTATCTGTATAAAAATAAGCGTCTGTCCTTCTTTTCGACACATGTTACTCACACTGCAAAGGTCAAAACAGACATTTTATTCTTCTGGAAATGTTCATCAAACAATATAATGGTACATGTCAGTGTGTTCAAATTAT